>NW_026646875.1:0-76025 GCF_950005125.1 Chionomys nivalis | reverse complement strand
TGCCTCTATGAGGTACACGAACGGCCAATAGGTCCATGGAGACCCCTGTACTCCACATGTTAGTGGAATGCAGATATGATCCACACACCACATTGAGTAAACCTGGTTTAGTTCAAGAGGTTGAAAAACGGGTTGGAGAGATGGCTCAGTGGTTAAGAACATTGCCTGCTCTTCCAACCACCTGAACTGAATTCCAGGCAACCACATAATGGCTCACAACCGTCTGCAATGAGGTCTTGTGCCCTCTTTTGGATACAGAAAGAAGAGCTGTGGATATAGCTCAGTGGTTAAGAGCTTTGCCTGCCCTCCAAATGTCAGAAGTTCGATTCCTGGCAACCACATAATTGCTCTCAAAAGGAGGTTTGGTGCCCTCTAGTGGCACCACAAGGAAGAGGCAGGAAAGATGGCTCTGTGGTAAAGAGCTCTGTGTGCTGAGTTTGATGAGGCCAAGAACAGACATAGAGTCGGGGCACAGGGCCAGGGCCCACGTTGCTGTGACTGAATGAGGCAAAAGCTCTTGTTAGGATGTTAAAGACTCACAGCTCTATCACCATGAGCCAGCGTGCTTCAGAGACAACACCAAGGAGAGTAAGGCAAGATGGCTAGAAGAAGAAAATATTGGCATGTTCATGTGTCTGAAGAAGAACTCATATCCAAGACAATCAAAGGACTACAAACACCAGCAAAATGTTAACCTATTTAAAGCCAGAGAAACAATTTATCTAGACCTCCTCTATGAGGTACATGAATGGCCAATAGGTCCATGCAGACCCCTGTACTCCACATGTCAGGGAAATGGAGATGTGATCCACACACCACATTGACTAAAGCTGGTTTAGTAAAAGAAGTTGAAAAACGGGTTGGAGAGATGGCTCAGTGGTTAAGAGCATTGCCTGCTCTTCCAAAGGTCAGAAGTTCGATTCCTGGAAATCACATAATTGCTCTCAAAAGGAGGTTTGGTGCCCTCTACTGGCAACATAAGGAAGAGGCATGAGAGATGGCTCCGTGGTTAAGATCATTGCCTCCTCTTCCAACCTCCTGAATTCAATTCCAGGCAACCACATAATGGCTCACAACCATCTGCAATGAGGTCTTGTGCCCTCTTTTGGATACAAAAATAAGAGCTGGGGTGTTAGCTCAGTGGATAAGAGCTTTGGCTGCCCTTCCAAAGGTCAGAAGTTCCATTCCTGGCAATCCCATAATTGCTCTCAAACGTAGATTTGGTGCCCTTTACTGGCAAAAAAGAAGAGGCATGAGAGATGGTTCAGTGCTTAAGAGCATTGCCTGCTCTTAGAACCTCCTGAAATCAATTGCAGGCAACCACATAATGATTCACAACCATCTGCCTTGAGGTCTTGTGCCCTCTTTTGGCTACAGTAAGAAAAGCTGGAGAGATAGGTCAGTGGTTAAGAACATTGGCTGCCCTTCCGAAGGTCAGAAGTTCGATTCCTGGCTACCAAATAATTGCTCTCAAAAGGAGGTTTGGCGCCCTCTAGTGGCACCACAAGGAAGAGGCAAGAGAGATGGCTCTGTGGTAAAGAGCATTGCCTGCTGAGTTTGATGAGACCACATACAGACATAGAGTCAGGGCCAAGGGCCAGGGCCCGCGTTGTTGTGACTGAATGAGGCAAAAGCTTTTGTTAGGATGTTAAAGGCTCACAGCTCTATCACCACGAGCCAGCGTGCTTCAGAGACAACACCAAGGAGAGTAAGGCAAGATGACTAGAAGAAGAAAATACAGGCATGTTCATGTTCCTGAAGAAGAACTCACATCCAAGACATCCAAAGGACGACAAACACCAGCAAAAGGTGTACCAATTTTAAGCCAGAGAAACAATTTATCTAGACCTCCTCTATGAGGTACACGAACGGCCAATATGTCCACGGAGACCCCTGTACTCCACATGTTAGGGAAATGGAGATGTGATCCACACACCACATTGAGTAAACCTGGTTTAGTAAAAGAAGTTGAAAAACGGGTTGGAGAGATGGCTCAGTGGTTAAGAGCATTGCCTGCTCTTCCAAAGTTCAGAAGTTCGATTCCTGAGAATCACATAGTTGCTCTCAAAATGAGGTTTGGTGCCCTCTACTGGCAACAGAGGGGAGAGGCAGGAGAGATGGTTCAGTGGTTAAGAGCATTGCCTGCTGAGGTTGATGAGGCCAAGTGGACACATACAGCCAGGGCCCACATTGTTGTCTCAGAATCAGGCAACACATTTTGTTAGGATAATAAAGACTCACAGCTCTATCAGCATGAGCCTGCATGCTTCAGGGACACCACCAAGCAGAATGAGGAAAGATGGTTAGAAGAAGAAAATACAGGCATGTTCATGTTCCTTAAGAAAACTCACATCCAGGACATCCAAAGGACGACAAACACCAGCAAAAGGTTTACCAATTTAAAGCCAGACAAACAATTTTTCTAGACTTCATCTATGAGGTACGCGAACGGCCAATATGTCCATGGAGACCCCTGTACTCCACATGTTAGTGGAATGCAGATATGATCCACACACCACATTGAGTAAACCTGGTTTAGTTCAAGAAGTTGAAAAACGGGTTGGAGAGATGGCTCAGTGGTTAAGAACATTGCCTGCTCTTCCAACCTCCTGAACTGAATTCCAGGCAACCACATAATGGCTCACAACCATCTGCAATGAGGTCTTGTGCCCTCTTTTGGATACAGAAAGAAGAGCTGGGGAGATAGCTCAGTGGTTAAGAGCTTTGCCTGCCCTTCCAAAGGTCAGAAGTTCGATTCCTGGCAACCACATAATTGCTCTCAAAAGGAGGTTTGGTGCCCTCTACTGGCAACAGAAGGAAGATGCAAGAGAGATGGTTCACTGGTTAAGAGAATTGCCTGCTCTTCCAACCTCCTGAATTCAATTCCAGGCGACCACATAACGGGTCACAACCATCTGCCATGAAGTCTTGTGCCCTCGTTTGGCTACAGTAAGAAGAGCTGGAGAGACAGCTCAGTGGTTAAGAGCATTGGTTGCCCTTCCAAAGGTCAGAAGTTCGATTCCTGGGAACCACGTAATTGCTCTCAAAAGGAGGTTTGGCGCCCTCTAGTGGCACCACAAGGAAGAGGCAGGAAAGATGGCTCTGTGGTAAAGAGCTTTGCCTGCTGAGTTTGATGAGGCCAAGAACAGACATAGAGTCGGGGAACAGGGCCAGGGCCCACGTTGTTGTGATTGAATGAGGCAAAAGATCTTGTTAGGATGTTAAAGACTCACAGCTCTATCACCATGAGCCAGCGTGCTTCAGAGACAACACCAAGGAGAGTAAGGCAAGATGGCTAGAAGAAGAAAATACTGGCATGTTCATGTGCCTGAAGAAGAACTCATATCCAAGACAATCAAAGGACTACAAACACCAGCAAAATGTTAACCTATTTAAAGCCAGAGAAACAATTTATCTAGACCTCCTCTATGAGGTACATGAATGGCCAATAGGTCCATGCAGACCCCTGTACTCCACACGTCAGGGAAATGGAGATGTGATCCACACACCACATTGACTAAAGCTGGTTTAGTAAAAGAAGTTGAAAAACGGGTTGGAGAGATGGCTCAGTGGTTAAGAGCATTGCCTGCTCTTCCAAAGGTCAGAAGTTCGATTCCTGGAAATCACATAATTGCTCTCAAAAGGAGGTTTGGTGCCCTCTACTGGCAACATAAGGAAGATGCATGAGAGATGGCTCCGTGGTTAAGATCATTGCCTCCTCTTCCAACCTCCTGAATTCAATTCCAGGCAACCACATAATGGCTCACAACCATCTGCAATGAGGTCTTGTGCCCTCTTTTGGATACAAAAATAAGAGCTGGGGTGTTAGCTCAGTGGATAAGAGCTTTGGCTGCCCTTCCAAAGGTCAGAAGTTCCATTCCTGGCAATCCCATAATTGCTCTCAAAAGGTAGATTTGGTGCCTGTTCAGTGCTTAAGAGCATTGCCTGCTCTTAGAACCTCCTGAAATCAATTGCAGGCAACCACATAATGATTCACAACCATCTGCCATGAGGTCTTGTGCCCTCTTTTGGCTACAGTAAGAAAAGCTGGAGAGATAGGTCAGTGGTTAAGAACATTGGCTGCCCTTCCGAAGGTCAGAAGTTCGATTCCTGGCTACCAAATAATTGCTCTCAAAAGGAGGTTTGGCGCCCTCTAGTGGCACCGCAAGGAAGAGGCAAGAGAGATGGCTCTGTGGTAAAGAGCATTGCCTGCTGAGCTTGATGAGACCACAGACAGACATAGAGTCAGGGCCAAGAGCCAGGGCCCGCGTTGTTGTGACTGAATGAGGCAAAAGCTTTTGTTAGGATGTTAAAGGCTCACAGCTCTATCACCACGAGCCAGCGTGCTTCAGAGACAACACCAACGAGAGTAAGGCAAGATGACTAGAAGAAGAAAATACAGGCATGTTCATGTTCCTGAAGAAGAACTCACATCCAAGACATCCAAAGGACGACAAACACCAGCAAAAGGTGTACCAATTTTAAGCCAGAGAAACAATTTATCTAGACCTCCTCTATGAGGTACACGAACGGCCAATAGGTCCACGGAGACCCCTGTACTCCACGTTTTAGGGAAATGGAGATGTGATCCACACACCACATTGAGTAAACCTGGTTTAGTAAAAGAAGTTGAAAAACGGGTCGGAGAGATGGCTCAGTGGTTAAGAGCATTGCCTGCTCTTCCAAAGGTCAGAAGTTCGATTCCTGGGAATCACATAGTTGCTCTCAAAATGAGGTTTGGTGCCCTCTACTGGCAACAGAGGGGAGAGGCAGGAGAGATGGCTCAGTGGTTAAGAGCATTGCCTGCTCTTCCAAAGTTCAGAAGTTCAATTCCTGGAAATCACATAATTGCTCTCAAAATGAGGTTTGGTGCCCTCTACTGGCAACAGAAGGAAGAGGCAGGAGAGATGGCTCAGTGGTTAAGAGCATTGCCTGCTGAGGTTGATGAGGCCAAGTGGACACATACAGCCAGGGCCCACGTTGTTGTCTCAGAATCAGGCAACACATTTTGTTAGGATAATAAAGACTCACAGCTCTATCAGCATGAGCCTGCATGCTTCAGGGACACCACCAAGCAGAATGAGGAAAGATGGTTAGAAGAAGAAAATACAGGCATGTTCATGTTCCTTAAGAAGAACTCACATCCAAGACATCCAAAGGACGACAAACACCAGCAAAAGGTTTACCAATTTAAAGCCAGACAAACAATTTTTCTAGACTTCATCTATGAGGTACGCGAACGGCCAATATGTCCATGGAGACCCCTGTACTCCACATGTTAGTGGAATGCAGATATGATCCACAGACCACATTGAGTAAACCTGGTTTAGTTCAAGAAGTTGAAAAACGGGTTGGAGAGATGGCTCAGTGGTTAAGAACATTGCCTGCTCTTCCAACCTCCTGAACTGAATTCCAGGCAACCACATAATGGCTCACAACCATCTGCAATGAGGTCTTGTGCCCTCTTTTGGATACAGAAAGAAGAGCTGGGGAGATAGCTCAGTGGTTAAGAGCTTTGCCTGCCCTTCCAAAGGTCAGAAGTTCGATTCCTGGCAACCACATAATTGCTCTCAAAAGGAGGTTTGGTGCCCTCTACTGGCAACAGAAGGAAGATGCAAGAGAGATGGCTCAATGGTTAAGAGAATTGCCTGCTCTTCCAACCTCCTGAATTCAATTCCATGCGACCACATAACGGGTCACAACCATCTGCCATGAGGTCTTGTGCCCTCGTTTGGCTACAGTAAGAAGAGCTGGAGAGACAGCTCAGTGGTTAAGAGCATTGGTTGCCCTTCCAAAGGTCAGAAGTTCGATTCCTGGGAACCACGTAATTGCTCTCAAAAGGAGGTTTGGCGCCCTCTAGTGGCACCACAAGGAAGAGGCAGGAAAGATGGCTCTGTGGTAAAGAGCTTTGCCTGCTGAGTTTGATGAGGCCAAGAACAGACATAGAGTCGGGGCACAGGGCCAGGGCCCACGTTGTTGTGACTGAATGAGGCAAAAGCTCTTGTTAGGATGTTAAAGACTCACAGCTCTATCACCATGAGCCAGCGTGCTTCAGAGACAACACCAAGGAGAGTAAGGCAAGATGGCTAGGAGAAGAAAATACTGGCATGTTCATGTGCCTGAAGAAGAACTCATATCCAAGACAATCAAAGGACTACAAAAACCAGCAAAATGTTAACCTATTTAAAGCCAGAGAAACAATTTATCTAGACCTCCTCTATGAGGAACATGAATGGCCAATAGGTCCATGCAGACCCCTGTACTCCACACGTCAGGGAAATGGAGATGTGATCCACACACCACATTGACTAAAGCTGGTTTAGTAAAAGAAGTTGAAAAACGGGTTGGAGAGATGGCTCAGTGGTTAAGAGCATTGCCTGCTCTTCCAAAGGTCAGAAGTTCGATTCCTGGAAATCACATAATTGCTCTCAAAAGGAGGTTTGGTGCCCTCTACTGGCAACATAAGGAAGAGGCATGAGAGATGGCTCCGTGGTTAAGATCATTGCCTCCTCTTCCAACCTCCTGAATTCAATTCCAGGCAACCACATAATGGCTCACAACCATCTGCAATTAGGTCTTGTGCCCTCTTTTCGATACAAAAATAAGAGCTGGGGTGTTAGCTCAGTGGATAAGAGCTTTGGCTGCCCTTCCAAAGGTCAGAAGTTCCATTCCTGGCAATCCCATAATTGCTCTCAAAAGGTAGATTTGGTGCCCTTTACTGGCAAAAAAGAAGAGGCATGAGAGATGCTTCAGTGCTTAAGAGCATTGCCTGCTCTTAGAACCTCCTGAAATCAATTGCAGGCAACCACATAATGATTCACAACCATCTGCCATGAGGTCTTGTGCCCTCTTTTGGCTACAGTAAGAAAAGCTGGAGAGATAGGTCAGTGGTTAAGAACATTGGCTGCCCTTCCGAAGGTCAGAAGTTCGATTCCTGGCTACCAAATAATTGCTCTCAAAAGGAGGTTTGGCGCCCTCTAGTGGCACCACAAGGAAGAGGCAAGAGAGATGGCTCTGTGGTAAAGAGCATTGCCTGCTGAGTTTGATGAGACCACATACAGACATAGAGTCAGGGCCAAGGGCCAGGGCCCGCGTTTTTGTGACTGAATGAGGCAAAAGCTTTTGTTAGGATGTTAAAGGCTCACAGCTCTATCACCACGAGCCAGCGTGCTTCAGAGACAACACCAACGAGAGTAAGGCAAGATGACTAGAAGAAGAAAATACAGGCATGTTCATGTTCCTGAAGAAGAACTCACATCCAAGACATCCAAAGGACGACAAACACCAGCAAAAGGTGTACCAATTTTAAGCCAGAGAAACAATTTATCTAGACCTCCTCTATGAGGTACACGAACGGCCAATAGGTCCACGGAGACCCCTGTACTCCACGTGTTAGGGAAATGGAGATGTGATCCACACACCACATTGAGTAAACCTGGTTTAGTAAAAGAAGTTGAAAAACGGGTTGGAGAGATGGCTCAGTGGTTAAGAACATTGCCTGCTCTTCCAACCACCTGAACTGAATTCCAGGCAACCACATAATGGCTCACAACCATCTGCAATGAGGTCTTGTGCCCTCTTTTGGATAGAGAAAGAAGAGCTGGGGTGATAGCTCAGTGGTTAAGAGCTTTGCCTGCCCTTCCAAAGGTCAGAAGTTCGATTCCTGGCAACCACATAATTGCTCTCAAAAGGAGGTTTGGTGCCCTCTACTGGCAACAGAAGGAAGATGCACGAGAGATGGCTCACTGGTTAAGAGAATTGCCTGCTCTTCCAACCTCCTGAATTCAATTCCAGGCGACCACATAACGGGTCACAACCATCTGCCATGAGGTCTTGTGCCCTCGTTTGGCTACAGTAAGAAGAGCTGGAGAGACAGCTCAGTGGTTAAGAGCATTGGTTGCCCTTCCAAAGGTCAGAAGTGCGATTCCTGGGAACCACGTAATTGCTCTCAAAAGGAGGTTTGGCGCCCTCTAGTGGCACCACAAGGAAGAGGCAGGAAAGATGGCTCTGTGGTAAAGAGCTTTGCCTGCTGAGTTTGATGAGGCCAAGAACAGACATAGAGTCGGGGCACAGGGCCAGGGCCCACGTTGTTGTGACTGAATGAGGCAAAAGCTCTTGTTAGGATGTTAAAGACTCACAGCTCTATCACCATGAGCCAGCGTGCTTCAGAGACAACACCAAGGAGAGTAAGGCAAGATGGCTAGAAGGAGAAAATACTGGCATGTTCATGTGCCTGAAGAAGAACTCATATCCAAGACAATCAAAGGACTACAAACACCAGCAAAATGTTAACCTATTTAAAGCCAGAGAAACAATTTATCTAGACCTCCTCTATGAGGTACATGAATGGCCAATAGGTCCATGCAGACCCCTGTACTCCACACGTCAGGGAAATGGAGATGTGATCCACACACCACATTGACTAAAGCTGGTTTAGTAAAAGAAGTTGAAAAACGGGTTGGAGAGATGGCTCAGTGGTTAAGAGCATTGCCTGCTCTTCCAAAGGTCAGAAGTTCGATTCCTGGAAATCACATAATTGCTCTCAAAAGGAGGTTTGGTGCCCTCTACTGGCAACATAAGGAAGAGGCATGAGAGATGGCTCCGTGGTTAAGATCATTGCCTCCTCTTCCAACCTCCTGAATTCAATTCCAGGCAACCACATAATGGCTCACAACCATCTGCAATGAGGTCTTGTGCCCTCTTTTCGATACAAAAATAAGAGCTGGGGTGTTAGCTCAGTGGATAAGAGCTTTGGCTGCCCTTCCAAAGGTCAGAAGTTCCATTCCTGGCAATCCCATAATTGCTCTCAAAAGGTAGATTTGGTGCCCTTTACTGGCAAAAAAGAAGAGGCATGAGAGATGCTTCAGTGCTTAAGAGCATTGCCTGCTCTTAGAACCTCCTGAAATCAATTGCAGGCAACCACATAATGATTCACAACCATCTGCCATGAGGTCTTGTGCCCTCTTTTGGCTACAGTAAGAAAAGCTGGAGAGATAGGTCAGTGGTTAAGAACATTGGCTGCCCTTCCGAAGGTCAGAAGTTCGATTCCTGGCTACCAAATAATTGCTCTCAAAAGGAGGTTTGGCGCCCTCTAGTGGCACCACAAGGAAGAGGCAAGAGAGATGGCTCTGTGGTAAAGAGCATTGCCTGCTGAGTTTGATGAGACCACATACAGACATAGAGTCAGGGCCAAGGGCCAGGGCCCGCGTTTTTGTGACTGAATGAGGCAAAAGCTTTTGTTAGGATGTTAAAGGCTCACAGCTCTATCACCACGAGCCAGCGTGCTTCAGAGACAACACCAACGAGAGTAAGGCAAGATGACTAGAAGAAGAAAATACAGGCATGTTCATGTTCCTGAAGAAGAACTCACATCCAAGACATCCAAAGGACGACAAACACCAGCAAAAGGTGTACCAATTTTAAGCCAGAGAAACAATTTATCTAGACCTCCTCTATGAGGTACACGAACGGCCAATAGGTCCACGGAGACCCCTGTACTCCACGTGTTAGGGAAATGGAGATGTGATCCACACACCACATTGAGTAAACCTGGTTTAGTAAAAGAAGTTGAAAAACGGGTTGGAGAGATGGCTCAGTGGTTAAAAACATTGCCTGCTCTTCCAACCACCTGAACTGAATTCCAGGCAACCACATAATGGCTCACAACCATCTGCAATGAGGTCTTGTGCCCTCTTTTGGATAGAGAAAGAAGAGCTGGGGTGATAGCTCAGTGGTTAAGAGCTTTGCCTGCCCTTCCAAAGGTCAGAAGTTCGATTCCTGGCAACCACATAATTGCTCTCAAAAGGAGGTTTGGTGCCCTCTACTGGCAACAGAAGGAAGATGCAAGAGAGATGGCTCACTGGTTAAGAGAATTGCCTGCTCTTCCAACCTCCTGAATTCAATTCCAGGCGACCACATAACGGGTCACAACCATCTGCCATGAGGTCTTGTGCCCTCGTTTGGCTACAGTAAGAAGAGCTGGAGAGACAGCTCAGTGGTTAAGAGCATTGGTTGCCCTTCCAAAGGTCAGAAGTGCGATTCCTGGGAACCACGTAATTGCTCTCAAAAGGAGGTTTGGCGCCCTCTAGTGGCACCACAAGGAAGAGGCAGGAAAGATGGCTCTGTGGTAAAGAGCTTTGCCTGCTGAGTTTGATGAGGCCAAGAACAGACATAGAGTCGGGGCACAGGGCCAGGGCCCACGTTGTTGTGACTGAATGAGGCAAAAGCTCTTGTTAGGATGTTAAAGACTCACAGCTCTATCACCATGAGCCAGCGTGCTTCAGAGACAACACCAAGGAGAGTAAGGCAAGATGGCTAGAAGGAGAAAATACTGGCATGTTCATGTGCCTGAAGAAGAACTCATATCCAAGACAATCAAAGGACTACAAACACCAGCAAAATGTTAACCTATTTAAAGCCAGAGAAACAATTTATCTAGACCTCCTCTATGAGGTACATGAATGGCCAATAGGTCCATGCAGACCCCTGTACTCCACACGTCAGGGAAATGGAGATGTGATCCACACACCACATTGACTAAAGCTGGTTTAGTAAAAGAAGTTGAAAAACGGGTTGGAGAGATGGCTCAGTGGTTAAGAGCATTGCCTGCTCTTCCAAAGGTCAGAAGTTCGATTCCTGGAAATCACATAATTGCTCTCAAAAGGAGGTTTGGTGCCCTCTACTGGCAACATAAGGAAGAGGCATGAGAGATGGCTCCGTGGTTAAGATCATTGCCTCCTCTTCCAACCTCCTGAATTCAATTCCAGGCAACCACATAATGGCTCACAACCATCTGCAATGAGGTCTTGTGCCCTCTTTTCGATACAAAAATAAGAGCTGGGGTGTTAGCTCAGTGGATAAGAGCTTTGGCTGCCCTTCCAAAGGTCAGAAGTTCCATTCCTGGCAATCCCATAATTGCTCTCAAAAGGTAGATTTGGTGCCCTTTACTGGCAAAAAAGAAGAGGCATGAGAGATGCTTCAGTGCTTAAGAGCATTGCCTGCTCTTAGAACCTCCTGAAATCAATTGCAGGCAACCACATAATGATTCACAACCATCTGCCATGAGGTCTTGTGCCCTCTTTTGGCTACAGTAAGAAAAGCTGGAGAGATAGGTCAGTGGTTAAGAACATTGGCTGCCCTTCCGAAGGTCAGAAGTTCGATTCCTGGCTACCAAATAATTGCTCTCAAAAGGAGGTTTGGCGCCCTCTAGTGGCACCACAAGGAAGAGGCAAGAGAGATGGCTCTGTGGTAAAGAGCATTGCCTGCTGAGTTTGATGAGACCACATACAGACATAGAGTCAGGGCCAAGGGCCAGGGCCCGCGTTTTTGTGACTGAATGAGGCAAAAGCTTTTGTTAGGATGTTAAAGGCTCACAGCTCTATCACCACGAGCCAGCGTGCTTCAGAGACAACACCAACGAGAGTAAGGCAAGATGACTAGAAGAAGAAAATACAGGCATGTTCATGTTCCTGAAGAAGAACTCACATCCAAGACATCCAAAGGACGACAAACACCAGCAAAAGGTGTACCAATTTTAAGCCAGAGAAACAATTTATCTAGACCTCCTCTATGAGGTACACGAACGGCCAATAGGTCCACGGAGACCCCTGTACTCCACGTGTTAGGGAAATGGAGATGTGATCCACACACCACATTGAGTAAACCTGGTTTAGTAAAAGAAGTTGAAAAACGGGTTGGAGAGATGGCTCAGTGGTTAAGAGCATTGCCTGCTCTTCCAAAGGTCAGAAGTTCGATTCCTGGGAATCACATAGTTGCTCTCAAAATGAGGTTTGGTGCCCTCTACTGGCAACAGAGGGGAGAGGCAGGAGAGATGGCTCAGTGGTTAAGAGCATTGCCTGCTCTTCCAAAGTTCAGAAGTTCGATTCCTGGAAATCACATAATTGCTCTCAAAATGAGGTTTGGTGCCCTCTACTGGCAACAGAAGGAAGAGGCAGGAGAGATGGCTCAGTGGTTAAGAGCATTGCCTGCTGAGGTTGATGAGGCCAAGTGGACACATACAGCCAGGACCCACGTTGTTGTCTCAGAATCAGGCAACACAATTTGTTAGGATAATAAAGACTCACAGCTCTATCAGCATGAGCCTGCATGCTTCAGGGACACCACCAAGCAGAATGAGGAAAGATGGTTAGAAGAAGAAAATACAGGCATGTTCATGTTCCTTAAGAAGAACTCACATCCAAGACATCCAAAGGACGACAAACACCAGCAAAAGGTTTACCAATTTAAAGCCAGACAAACAATTTATCTAGACTTCATCTATGAGGTACGCGAACGGCCAATATGTCCATGGAGACCCCTGTACTCCACATGTTAGTGGAATGCAGATATGATCCACACACCACATTGAGTAAACCTGGTTTAGTTCAAGAAGTTGAAAAACGGGTTGGAGAGATGGCTCAGTGGTTAAGAACATTGCCTGCTCTTCCAACCTCCTGAACTGAATTCCAGGCAACCACAAAATTGGTCACAACCATCTGCAATGAGGTCTTGTACCCTCTTTTGGATACAGAAAGAAGAGCTGGGGAGATAGCTCAGTGGTTAAGAGCTTTGCCTGCCCTTCCAAAGGTCAGAAGTTCGATTCCTGGCAACCACATAATTGCTCTCAAAAGGAGGTTTGGTGCCCTCTACTGGCAACAGAAGGAAGATGCAAGAGAGATGGCTCAATGGTTCAGAGAATTGCCTGCTCTTCCAACCTCCTGAATTCAATTCCAGGCGACCACATAACGGGTCACAACCATCTGCCATGAGGTCTTGTGCCCTCTTTTGGCTACAGTAAGAAGAGCTGGAGAGACAGCTCAGTGGTTAAGAGCATTGGTTGCCCTTCCAAAGGTCAGAAGTTCGATTCCTGGGAACCACGTAATTGCTCTCAAAAGGAGGTTTGGCGCCCTCTAGTGGCACCACAAGGAAGAGGCAGGAAAGATGGCTCTGTGGTAAAGAGCTTTGCCTGCTGAGTTTGATGAGGCCAAGAACAGACATAGAGTCGGGGCACAGGGCCAGGGCCCACGTTGTTGTGACTGAATGAGGCAAAAGCTCTTGTTAGGATGTTAAAGACTCACAGCTCTATCACCATGAGCCAGCGTGCTTCAGAGACAACACCAAGGAGAGTACGGCAAGATGGCTAGAAGAAGAAAATATTGGCATGTTCATGTGCCTGAAGAAGAACTCATATCCAAGACAACCCAAGGACTACAAACACCAGCAAAATGTTAACCTATTTAAAGCCAGAGAAACAATTTATCTAGACCTCCTCTATGAGGTACATGAATGGCCAATAGGTCCATGCAGACCCCTGTACTCCACACGTCAGGGAAATGGAGATGTGATCCACACACCACATTGACTAAAGCTGGTTTAGTAAAAGAAGTTGAAAAACGGGTTGGAGAGATGGCTCAGTGGTTAAGAGCATTGCCTGCTCTTCCAAAGGTCAGAAGTTCGATTCCTGGAAATCACATAATTGCTCTCAAAAGGAGGTTTGGTGCCCTCTACTGGCAACATAAGGAAGAGGCATGAGAGATGGCTCCGTGGTTAAGATCATTGCCTCCTCTTCCAACCTCCTGAATTCAATTCCAGGCAACCACATAATGGCTCACAACCATCTGCAATGAGGTCTTGTGCCCTCTTTTGGATACAAAAATAAGAGCTGGGGTGTTAGCTCAGTGGATAAGAGCTTTGGCTGCCCTTCCAAACGTCAGAAGTTCCATTCCTGGCAATCCCATAATTGCTCTCAAAACGTAGATTTGGTGCCCTTTACTGGCAAAAAAGAAGAGGCATGAGAGATGGTTCAGTGCTTAAGAGCATTGCCTGCTCTTAGAACCTCCTGAAATCAATTGCAGGCAACCACATAATGATTCACAACCATCTGCCATGAGGTCTTGTGCCCTCTTTTGGCTACAGTAAGAAAAGCTGGAGAGATAGGTCAGTGGTTAAGAACATTGGCTGCCCTTCCGAAGGTCAGAAGTTCGATTCCTGGCTACCAAATAATTGCTCTCAAAAGGAGGTTTGGCGCCCCCTAGTGGCACCACAAGGAAGAGGCAGGAAACATGGCTCTGTGGTAAAGAGCTTTGTTTGCTGAGTTTGATGAGACCACATACAGACATAGAGTCAGGGCCAAGGGCCAGGGCCCGCGTTGTTGTGACTGAATGAGGCAAAAGCTTTTGTTAGGATGTTAAAGGCTCACAGCTCTATCACCACGAGCCAGCGTGCTTCAGAGAAAACACCAAGGAGAGTAAGGCAAGATGACTAGAAGAAGAAAATACAGGCATGTTCATGTTCCTGAAGAAGAACTCACATCCAAGACATCCAAAGGACGACAAACACCAGCAAAAGGTGTACCAATTTTAAGCCAGAGAAACAATTTATCTAGACCTCCTCTATGAGGTACACGAACGGCCAATAGGTCCACGGAGACCCCTGTACTCCACATGTTAGGGAAATGGAGATGTGATCCACACACCACATTGAGTAAACCTGGTTTAGTAAAAGAAGTTGAAAAACGGGTTGGAGAGATGGCTCAGTGGTTAAGAGCATTGCCTGCTCTTCCAAAGTTCAGAAGTTCGATTCCTGGGAATCACATAGTTGCTCTCAAAATGAGGTTTGGTGCCCTCTACTGGCAACAGAGGGGAGAGGCAGGAGAGATGGCTCAGTGGTTAAGAGCATTGCCTGCTCTTCCAAAGTTCAGAAGTTCGATTCCTGGGAATCACATAGTTGCTCTCAAAATGAGGTTTGGTGCCCTCTACTGGCAACAGAAGGAAGAGGCAGGAGAGATGTCTCAGTGGTTAAGAGCATTGCTTGCTGAGGTTGATGAGGCCAAGTGGACACATACAGCCAGGGCCCACGATGTTGTCACAGAATCAGGCAACACAATTTGTTAGGATAATAAAGACTCACAGCTCTATCAGCATGAGCCTGCATGCTTCAGGGACACCACCAAGCAGAATGAGGAAAGATGGTTAGAAGAAGAAAATACAGGCATGTTCATGTTCCTTAAGAAGAACTCACATCCAAGACATCCAAAGGACGACAAACACCAGCAAAAGGTTTACCAATTTAAAGCCAGACAAACAATTTATCTAGACTTCATCTATGAGGTACGCGAACGGCCAATATGTCCATGGAGACCCCTGTACTCCACATGTTAGTGGAATGCAGATATGATCCACACACCACATTGAGTAAACCTGGTTTAGTTCAAGAAGTTGAAAAACGGGTTGGAGAGATGGCTCAGTGGTTAAGAACATTGCCTGCTCTTCCAACCTCCTGAACTGAATTCCAGGCAACCACAAAATTGGTCACAACCATCTGCAATGAGGTCTTGTACCCTCTTTTGGATACAGAAAGAAGAGCTGGGGAGATAGCTCAGTGGTTAAGAGCTTTGCCTGCCCTTCCAAAGGTCAGAAGTTCGATTCCTGGCAACCACATAATTGCTCTCAAAAGGAGGTTTGGTGCCCTCTACTGGCAACAGAAGGAAGATGCACGAGAGATGGCTCACTGGTTAAGAGAATTGCCTGCTCTTCCAACCTCCTGAATTCAATTCCAGGCGACCACATAACGGGTCACAACCATCTGCCATGAGGTCTTGTGCCCTCGTTTGGCTACAGTAAGAAGAGCTGGAGAGACAGCTCAGTGGTTAAGAGCATTGGTTGCCCTTCCAAAGGTCAGAAGTGCGATTCCTGGGAACCACGTAATTGCTCTCAAAAGGAGGTTTGGCGCCCTCTAGTGGCACCACAAGGAAGAGGCAGGAAAGATGGCTCTGTGGTAAAGAGCTTTGCCTGCTGAGTTTGATGAGGCCAAGAACAGACATAGAGTCGGGGCACAGGGCCAGGGCCCACGTTGTTGTGACTGAATGAGGCAAAAGCTCTTGTTAGGATGTTAAAGACTCACAGCTCTATCACCATGAGCCAGCGTGCTTCAGAGACAACACCAAGGAGAGTAAGGCAAGATGGCTAGAAGGAGAAAATACTGGCATGTTCATGTGCCTGAAGAAGAACTCATATCCAAGACAATCAAAGGACTACAAACACCAGCAAAATGTTAACCTATTTAAAGCCAGAGAAACAATTTATCTAGACCTCCTCTATGAGGTACATGAATGGCCAATAGGTCCATGCAGACCCCTGTACTCCACACGTCAGGGAAATGGAGATGTGATCCACACACCACATTGACTAAAGCTGGTTTAGTAAAAGAAGTTGAAAAACGGGTTGGAGAGATGGCTCAGTGGTTAAGAGCATTGCCTGCTCTTCCAAAGGTCAGAAGTTCGATTCCTGGAAATCACATAATTGCTCTCAAAAGGAGGTTTGGTGCCCTCTACTGGCAACATAAGGAAGAGGCATGAGAGATGGCTCCGTGGTTAAGATCATTGCCTCCTCTTCCAACCTCCTGAATTCAATTCCAGGCAACCACATAATGGCTCACAACCATCTGCAATGAGGTCTTGTGCCCTCTTTTCGATACAAAAATAAGAGCTGGGGTGTTAGCTCAGTGGATAAGAGCTTTGGCTGCCCTTCCAAAGGTCAGAAGTTCCATTCCTGGCAATCCCATAATTGCTCTCAAAAGGTAGATTTGGTGCCCTTTACTGGCAAAAAAGAAGAGGCATGAGAGATGCTTCAGTGCTTAAGAGCATTGCCTGCTCTTAGAACCTCCTGAAATCAATTGCAGGCAACCACATAATGATTCACAACCATCTGCCATGAGGTCTTGTGCCCTCTTTTGGCTACAGTAAGAAAAGCTGGAGAGATAGGTCAGTGGTTAAGAACATTGGCTGCCCTTCCGAAGGTCAGAAGTTCGATTCCTGGCTACCAAATAATTGCTCTCAAAAGGAGGTTTGGCGCCCTCTAGTGGCACCACAAGGAAGAGGCAAGAGAGATGGCTCTGTGGTAAAGAGCATTGCCTGCTGAGTTTGATGAGACCACATACAGACATAGAGTCAGGGCCAAGGGCCAGGGCCCGCGTTGTTGTGACTGAATGAGGCAAAAGCTTTTGTTAGGATGTTAAAGGCTCACAGCTCTATCACCACGAGCCAGCGTGCTTCAGAGACAACACCAACGAGAGTAAGGCAAGATGACTAGAAGAAGAAAATACAGGCATGTTCATGTTCCTGAAGAAGAACTCACATCCAAGACATCCAAAGGACGACAAACACCAGCAAAAGGTGTACCAATTTTAAGCCAGAGAAACAATTTATCTAGACCTCCTCTATGAGGTACACGAACGGCCAATAGGTCCACGGAGACCCCTGTACTCCACGTGTTAGGGAAATGGAGATGTGATCCACACACCACATTGAGTAAACCTGGTTTAGTAAAAGAAGTTGAAAAACGGGTTGGAGAGATGGCTCAGTGGTTAAAAACATTGCCTGCTCTTCCAACCACCTGAACTGAATTCCAGGCAACCACATAATGGCTCACAACCATCTGCAATGAGGTCTTGTGCCCTCTTTTGGATAGAGAAAGAAGAGCTGGGGTGATAGCTCAGTGGTTAAGAGCTTTGCCTGCCCTTCCAAAGGTCAGAAGTTCGATTCCTGGCAACCACATAATTGCTCTCAAAAGGAGGTTTGGTGCCCTCTACTGGCAACAGAAGGAAGATGCAAGAGAGATGGCTCACTGGTTAAGAGAATTGCCTGCTCTTCCAACCTCCTGAATTCAATTCCAGGCGACCACATAACGGGTCACAACCATCTGCCATGAGGTCTTGTGCCCTCGTTTGGCTACAGTAAGAAGAGCTGGAGAGACAGCTCAGTGGTTAAGAGCATTGGTTGCCCTTCCAAAGGTCAGAAGTGCGATTCCTGGGAACCACGTAATTGCTCTCAAAAGGAGGTTTGGCGCCCTCTAGTGGCACCACAAGGAAGAGGCAGGAAAGATGGCTCTGTGGTAAAGAGCTTTGCCTGCTGAGTTTGATGAGGCCAAGAACAGACATAGAGTCGGGGCACAGGGCCAGGGCCCACGTTGTTGTGACTGAATGAGGCAAAAGCTCTTGTTAGGATGTTAAAGACTCACAGCTCTATCACCATGAGCCAGCGTGCTTCAGAGACAACACCAAGGAGAGTAAGGCAAGATGGCTAGAAGGAGAAAATACTGGCATGTTCATGTGCCTGAAGAAGAACTCATATCCAAGACAATCAAAGGACTACAAACACCAGCAAAATGTTAACCTATTTAAAGCCAGAGAAACAATTTATCTAGACCTCCTCTATGAGGTACATGAATGGCCAATAGGTCCATGCAGACCCCTGTACTCCACACGTCAGGGAAATGGAGATGTGATCCACACACCACATTGACTAAAGCTGGTTTAGTAAAAGAAGTTGAAAAACGGGTTGGAGAGATGGCTCAGTGGTTAAGAGCATTGCCTGCTCTTCCAAAGGTCAAAAGTTCGATTCCTGGAAATCACATAATTGCTCTCAAAAGGAGGTTTGGTGCCCTCTACTGGCAACATAAGGAAGAGGCATGAGAGATGGCTCCGTGGTTAAGATCATTGCCTCCTCTTCCAACCTCCTGAATTCAATTCCAGGCAACCACATAATGGCTCACAACCATCTGCAATGAGGTCTTGTGCCCTCTTTTCGATACAAAAATAAGAGCTGGGGTGTTAGCTCAGTGGATAAGAGCTTTGGCTGCCCTTCCAAAGGTCAGAAGTTCCATTCCTGGCAATCCCATAATTGCTCTCAAAAGGTAGATTTGGTGCCCTTTACTGGCAAAAAAGAAGAGGCATGAGAGATGCTTCAGTGCTTAAGAGCATTGCCTGCTCTTAGAACCTCCTGAAATCAATTGCAGGCAACCACATAATGATTCACAACCATCTGCCATGAGGTCTTGTGCCCTCTTTTGGCTACAGTAAGAAAAGCTGGAGAGATAGGTCAGTGGTTAAGAACATTGGCTGCCCTTCCGAAGGTCAGAAGTTCGATTCCTGGCTACCAAATAATTGCTCTCAAAAGGAGGTTTGGCGCCCTCTAGTGGCACCACAAGGAAGAGGCAAGAGAGATGGCTCTGTGGTAAAGAGCATTGCCTGCTGAGTTTGATGAGACCACATACAGACATAGAGTCAGGGCCAAGGGCCAGGGCCCGCGTTTTTGTGACTGAATGAGGCAAAAGCTTTTGTTAGGATGTTAAAGGCTCACAGCTCTATCACCACGAGCCAGCGTGCTTCAGAGACAACACCAACGAGAGTAAGGCAAGATGACTAGAAGAAGAAAATACAGGCATGTTCATGTTCCTGAAGAAGAACTCACATCCAAGACATCCAAAGGACGACAAACACCAGCAAAAGGTGTACCAATTTTAAGCCAGAGAAACAATTTATCTAGACCTCCTCTATGAGGTACACGAACGGCCAATAGGTCCACGGAGACCCCTGTACTCCACGTGTTAGGGAAATGGAGATGTGATCCACACACCACATTGAGTAAACCTGGTTTAGTAAAAGAAGTTGAAAAACGGGTTGGAGAGATGGCTCAGTGGTTAAGAGCATTGCCTGCTCTTCCAAAGGTCAGAAGTTCGATTCCTGGGAATCACATAGTTGCTCTCAAAATGAGGTTTGGTGCCCTCTACTGGCAACAGAGGGGAGAGGCAGGAGAGATGGCTCAGTGGTTAAGAGCATTGCCTGCTCTTCCAAAGTTCAGAAGTTCGATTCCTGGAAATCACATAATTGCTCTCAAAATGAGGTTTGGTGCCCTCTACTGGCAACAGAAGGAAGAGGCAGGAGAGATGGCTCAGTGGTTAAGAGCATTGCCTGCTGAGGTTGATGAGGCCAAGTGGACACATACAGCCAGGACCCACGTTGTTGTCTCAGAATCAGGCAACACATTTTGTTAGGATAATAAAGACTCACAGCTCTATCAGCATGAGCCTGCATGCTTCAGGGACACCACCAAGCAGAATGAGGAAAGATGGTTAGAAGAAGAAAATACAGGCATGTTCATGTTCCTTAAGAAGAACTCACATCCAAGACATCCAAAGGACGACAAACACCAGCAAAAGGTTTACCAATTTAAAGCCAGACAAATAATTTATCTAGACTTCATCTATGAGGTACGCGAACGGCCAATATGTCCATGGAGACCCCTGTACTCCACATGTTAGTGGAATGCAGATATGATCCACACACCACATTGAGTAAACCTGGTTTAGTTCAAGAAGTTGAAAAACGGGTTGGAGAGATGGCTCAGTGGTTAAGAACATTGCCTGCTCTTCCAACCTCCTGAACTGAATTCCAGGCAACCACATAATGGCTCACAACCATCTGCAATGAGGTCTTGTGCCCTCTTTGGGATACAGAAAGAAGAGCTGGGGAGATAGCTCAGTGGTTAAGAGCTTTGCCTGCCCTTCCAAAGGTCAGAAGTTCGATTCCTGGCAACCACATAATTGCTCTCAAAAGGAGGTTTGGTGCCCTCTACTGGCAACAGAAGGAAGATGCAAGAGAGATGGTTCACTGGTTAAGAGAATTGCCTGCTCTTCCAACCTCCTGAATTCAATTCCAGGCGACCACATAACGGGTCACAACCATCTGCCATGAGGTCTTGTGCCCTCGTTTGGCTACAGTAAGAAGAGCTGGAGAGACAGCTCAGTGGTTAAGAGCATTGGTTGCCCTTCCAAAGGTCAGAAGTTCGATTCCTGGTAACCACGTAATTGCTCTCAAAAGGAGGTTTGGCGCCCTCTAGTGGCACCACAAGGAAGAGGCAGGAAAGATGGCTCTGTGGTAAAGAGCTTTGCCTGCTGAGTTTGATGAGGCCAAGAACAGACATAGAGTCGGGGCACAGGGCCAGGGCCCACGTTGTTGTGACTGAATGAGGCAAAAGCTCTTGTTAGGATGTTAAAGACTCACAGCTCTATCACCATGAGCCAGCGTGCTTCAGAGACAACACCAAGGAGAGTAAGGCAAGATGGCTACAAGGAGAAAATACTGGCATGTTCATGTGCCTGAAGAAGAACTCATATCCAAGACAATCAAAGGACTACAAACACCAGCAAAATGTTAACCTATTTAAAGCCAGAGAAACAATTTATCTAGACCTCCTCTATGAGGTACATGAATGGCCAATAGGTCCATGCAGACCCCTGTACTCCACACGTCAGGGAAATGGAGATGTGATCCACACACCACATTGACTAAAGCTGGTTTAGTAAAAGAAGTTGAAAAACGGGTTGGAGAGATGGCTCAGTGGTTAAGAGCATTGCCTGCTCTTCCAAAGGTCAGAAGTTCGATTCCTGGAAATCACATAATTGCTCTCAAAAGGAGGTTTGGTGCCCTCTACTGGCAACATAAGGAAGAGGCATGAGAGATGGCTCCGTGGTTAAGATCATTGCCTCCTCTTCCAACCTCCTGAATTCAATTCCAGGCAACCACATAATGGCTCACAACCATCTGCAATGAGGTCTTGTGCCCTCTTTTGGATACAAAAATAAGAGCTGGGGTGTTAGCTCAGTGGATAAGAGCTTTGGCTGCCCTTCCAAAGGTCAGAAGTTCCATTCCTGGCAATCCCATAATTGCTCTCAAAAGGTAGATTTGGTGCCTGTTCAGTGCTTAAGAGCATTGCCTGCTCTTAGAACCTCCTGAAATCAATTGCAGGCAACCACATAATGATTCACAACCATCTGCCATGAGGTCTTGTGCCCTCTTTTGGCTACAGTAAGAAAAGCTGGAGAGATAGGTCAGTGGTTAAGAACATTGGCTGCCCTTCCGAAGGTCAGAAGTTCGATTCCTGGCTACCAAATAATTGCTCTCAAAAGGAGGTTTGGCGCCCTCTAGTGGCACCGCAAGGAAGAGGCAAGAGAGATGGCTCTGTGGTAAAGAGCATTGCATGCTGAGTTTGATGAGACCACAGACAGACATAGAGTCAGGGCCAAGAGCCAGGGCCCGCGTTGTTGTGACTGAATGAGGCAAAAGCTTTTGTTAGGATGTTAAAGGCTCACAGCTCTATCACCACGAGCCAGCGTGCTTCAGAGACAACACCAAGGAGAGTAAGGCAAGATGACTAGAAGAAGAAAATACAGGCATGGTCATGTTCCTGAAGAAGAACTCACATCCAAGACATCCAAAGGACGACAAACACCAGCAAAAGGTGTACCAATTTTAAGCCGGAGAAACAATTTATCTAGACCTCCTCTATGAGGTACACGAACGGCCAATAGGTCCACGGAGACCCCTGTACTCCACGTGTTAGGGAAATGGAGATATGATCCACACACCACATTGAGTAAACCTGGTTTAGTAAAAGAAGTTGAAAAACGGGTTGGAGAGATGGCTCAGTGGTTAAGAGCATTGCCTGCTCTTCCAAAGTTCAGAAGTTCGATTCCTGGGAATCACATAGTTGCTCTCAAAATGAGGTTTGGTGCCCTCTACTGGCAACAGAAGGAAGAGGCAGGAGAGATGTCTCAGTGGTTAAGAGCATTGCTTGCTGAGGTTGATGAGGCCAAGTGGACACATACAGCCAGGGCCCACGATGTTGTCACAGAATCAGGCAACACAATTTGTTAGGATAATAAAGACTCACAGCTCTATCAGCATGAGCCTGCATGCTTCAGGGACACCACCAAGCAGAATGAGGAAAGATGGTTAGAAGAAGAAAATACAGGCATGTTCATGTTCCTTAAGAAGAACTCACATCCAAGACATCCAAAGGACGACAAACACCAGCAAAAGGTTTACCAATTTAAAGCCAGACAAACAATTTATCTAGACTTCATCTATGAGGTACGCGAACGGCCAATATGTCCATGGAGACCCCTGTACTCCACATGTTAGTGGAATGCAGATATGATCCACACACCACATTGAGTAAACCTGGTTTAGTTCAAGAAGTTGAAAAACGGGTTGGAGAGATGGCTCAGTGGTTAAGAACATTGCCTGCTCTTCCAACCTCCTGAACTGAATTCCAGGCAACCACAAAATTGGTCACAACCATCTGCAATGAGGTCTTGTACCCTCTTTTGGATACAGAAAGAAGAGCTGGGGAGATAGCTCAGTGGTTAAGAGCTTTGCCTGCCCTTCCAAAGGTCAGAAGTTCGATTCCTGGCAACCACATAATTGCTCTCAAAAGGAGGTTTGGTGCCCTCTACTGGCAACAGAAGGAAGATGCAAGAGAGATGGCTCAATGGTTCAGAGAATTGCCTGCTCTTCCAACCTCCTGAATTCAATTCCAGGCGACCACATAACGGGTCACAACCATCTGCCATGAGGTCTTGTGCCCTCTTTTGGCTACAGTAAGAAGAGCTGGAGAGACAGCTCAGTGGTTAAGAGCATTGGTTGCCCTTCCAAAGGTCAGAAGTTCGATTCCTGGGAACCACGTAATTGCTCTCAAAAGGAGGTTTGGCGCCCTCTAGTGGCACCACAAGGAAGAGGCAGGAAAGATGGCTCTGTGGTAAAGAGCTTTGCCTGCTGAGTTTGATGAGGCCAAGAACAGACATAGAGTCGGGGCACAGGGCCAGGGCCCACGTTGTTGTGACTGAATGAGGCAAAAGCTCTTGTTAGGATGTTAAAGACTCACAGCTCTATCACCATGAGCCAGCGTGCTTCAGAGACAACACCAAGGAGAGTACGGCAAGATGGCTAGAAGAAGAAAATATTGGCATGTTCATGTGCCTGAAGAAGAACTCATATCCAAGACAACCCAAGGACTACAAACACCAGCAAAATGTTAACCTATTTAAAGCCAGAGAAACAATTTATCTAGACCTCCTCTATGAGGTACATGAATGGCCAATAGGTCCATGCAGACCCCTGTACTCCACACGTCAGGGAAATGGAGATGTGATCCACACACCACATTGACTAAAGCTGGTTTAGTAAAAGAAGTTGAAAAACGGGTTGGAGAGATGGCTCAGTGGTTAAGAGCATTGCCTGCTCTTCCAAAGGTCAGAAGTTCGATTCCTGGAAATCACATAATTGCTCTCAAAAGGAGGTTTGGTGCCCTCTACTGGCAACATAAGGAAGAGGCATGAGAGATGGCTCCGTGGTTAAGATCATTGCCTCCTCTTCCAACCTCCTGAATTCAATTCCAGGCAACCACATAATGGCTCACAACCATCTGCAATGAGGTCTTGTGCCCTCTTTTGGATACAAAAATAAGAGCTGGGGTGTTAGCTCAGTGGATAAGAGCTTTGGCTGCCCTTCCAAACGTCAGAAGTTCCATTCCTGGCAATCCCATAATTGCTCTCAAAACGTAGATTTGGTGCCCTTTACTGGCAAAAAAGAAGAGGCATGAGAGATGGTTCAGTGCTTAAGAGCATTGCCTGCTCTTAGAACCTCCTGAAATCAATTGCAGGCAACCACATAATGATTCACAACCATCTGCCATGAGGTCTTGTGCCCTCTTTTGGCTACAGTAAGAAAAGCTGGAGAGATAGGTCAGTGGTTAAGAACATTGGCTGCCCTTCCGAAGGTCAGAAGTTCGATTCCTGGCTACCAAATAATTGCTCTCAAAAGGAGGTTTGGCGCCCCCTAGTGGCACCACAAGGAAGAGGCAGGAAACATGGCTCTGTGGTAAAGAGCTTTGTTTGCTGAGTTTGATGAGACCACATACAGACATAGAGTCAGGGCCAAGGGCCAGGGCCCGCGTTGTTGTGACTGAATGAGGCAAAAGCTTTTGTTAGGATGTTAAAGGCTCACAGCTCTATCACCACGAGCCAGCGTGCTTCAGAGAAAACACCAAGGAGAGTAAGGCAAGATGACTAGAAGAAGAAAATACAGGCATGTTCATGTTCCTGAAGAAGAACTCACATCCAAGACATCCAAAGGACGACAAACACCAGCAAAAGGTGTACCAATTTTAAGCCAGAGAAACAATTTATCTAGACCTCCTCTATGAGGTACACGAACGGCCAATAGGTCCACGGAGACCCCTGTACTCCACATGTTAGGGAAATGGAGATGTGATCCACACACCACATTGAGTAAACCTGGTTTAGTAAAAGAAGTTGAAAAACGGGTTGGAGAGATGGCTCAGTGGTTAAGAGCATTGCCTGCTCTTCCAAAGTTCAGAAGTTCGATTCCTGGGAATCACATAGTTGCTCTCAAAATGAGGTTTGGTGCCCTCTACTGGCAACAGAGGGGAGAGGCAGGAGAGATGGCTCAGTGGTTAAGAGCATTGCCTGCTCTTCCAAAGTTCAGAAGTTCGATTCCTGGAAATCACATAATTGCTCTCAAAATGAGGTTTGGTGCCCTCTACTGGCAACAGAAGGAAGAGGCAGGAGAGATGGCTCAGTGGTTAAGAGCATTGTCTGCTGAGGTTGATGAGGCCAAGTGGACACATACAGCCAGGGCCCACGTTGTTGTCTCAGAATCAGGCAACACATTTTGTTAGGATAATAAAGACTCACAGCTCTATCAGCATGAGCCTGCATGCTTCAGGGACACCACCAAGCAGAATGAGGAAAGATGGTTAGAAGAAGAAAATACAGGCATGTTCATGTTCCTTAAGAAGAACTCACATCCAAGACATCCAAAGGACGACAAACACCAGCAAAAGGTTTACCAATTTAAAGCCAGACAAACAATTTATCTAGACTTCATCTATGAGGTACGCGAACGGCCAATATGTCCATGGAGACCCCTGTACTCCACATGTTAGTGGAATGCAGATATGATCCACACACCACATTGAGTAAACCTGGTTTAGTTCAAGAAGTTGAAAAACGGGTTGGAGAGATGGCTCAGTGGTTAAGAACATTGCCTGCTCTTCCAACCTCCTGAACTGAATTCCAGGCAACCACATAATGGCTCACAACCATCTACAATGAGGTCTTGTGCCCTCTTTTGGATACAGAAAGAAGAGCTGGGGAGATAGCTCAGTGGTTAAGAGCTTTGCCTGCCCTTCCAAAGGTCAGAAGTTCGATTCCTGGCAACCACATAATTGCTCTCAAAAGGAGGTTTGGTGCCCTCTACTGGCAACAGAAGGAAGATGCAAGAGAGATGGCTCAATGGTTAAGAGAATTGCCTGCTCTTCCAACCTCCTGAATTCAATTCCAGGCGACCACATAATGGGTCACAACCATCTGCCATGAGGTCTTGTGCCCTCTTTTGGCTACAGTAAGAAGAGCTGGAGAGACAGCTCAGTGGTTAAGAGCATTGGTTGCCCTTCCAAAGGTCAGAAGTGCGATTCCTGGGAACCACGTAATTGCTCTCAAAAGGAGGTTTGGCGCCCTCTAGTGGCACCACAAGGAAGAGGCAGGAAACATGGCTCTGTGGTAAAGAGCTTTGTTTGCTGAGTTTGATGAGACCACATACAGACATAGAGTCAGGGCCAAGGGCCAGGGCCCACGTTGTTGTGACTGAATGAGGCAAAAGCTTTTGTTAGGATGTTAAAGGCTCACAGCTCTATCACCACGAGCCAGCGTGCTTCAGAGACAACACCAAGGAGAGTAAGGCAAGATGACTAGAAGAAGAAAATACAGGCATGTTCATGTTCCTGAAGAAGAACTCACATCCAAGACATCCAAAGGACGACAAACACCAGCAAAAGGTGTACCAATTTTAAGCCAGAGAAACAATTTATCTAGACCTCCTCTATGAGGTACACGAACGGCCAATAGGTCCACGGAGACCCCTGTACTCCACATGTTAGGGAAATGGAGATGTGATCCACACACCACATTGAGTAAACCTGGTTTAGTAAAAGAAGTTGAAAAACGGGTTGGAGAGATGGCTCAGTGGTTAAGAGCATTGCCTGCTCTTCCAAAGTTCAGAAGTTCGATTCCTGGGAATCACATAGTTGCTCTCAAAATGAGGTTTGGTGCCCTCTACTGGCAACAGAGGGGAGAGGCAGGAGAGATGGCTCAGTGGTTAAGAGCATTGCCTGCTCTTCCAAAGTTCAGAAGTTCGATTCCTGGAAATCACATAATTGCTCTCAAAATGAGGTTTGGTGCCCTCTACTGGCAACAGAAGGAAGAGGCAGGAGAGATGGCTCAGTGGTTAAGAGCATTGTCTGCTGAGGTTGATGAGGCCAAGTGGACACATACAGCCAGGGCCCACGTTGTTGTCTCAGAATCAGGCAACACATTTTGTTAGGATAATAAAGACTCACAGCTCTATCAGCATGAGCCTGCATGCTTCAGGGACACCACCAAGCAGAATGAGGAAAGATGGTTAGAAGAAGAAAATACAGGCATGTTCATGTTCCTTAAGAAGAACTCACATCCAAGACATCCAAAGGACGACAAACACCAGCAAAAGGTTTACCAATTTAAAGCCAGACAAACAATTTATCTAGACTTCATCTATGAGGTACGCGAACGGCCAATATGTCCATGGAGACCCCTGTACTCCACATGTTAGTGGAATGCAGATATGATCCACACACCACATTGAGTAAACCTGGTTTAGTTCAAGAAGTTGAAAAACGGGTTGGAGAGATGGCTCAGTGGTTAAGAACATTGCCTGCTCTTCCAACCTCCTGAACTGAATTCCAGGCAACCACATAATGGCTCACAACCATCTACAATGAGGTCTTGTGCCCTCTTTTGGATACAGAAAGAAGAGCTGGGGAGATAGCTCAGTGGTTAAGAGCTTTGCCTGCCCTTCCAAAGGTCAGAAGTTCGATTCCTGGCAACCACATAATTGCTCTCAAAAGGAGGTTTGGTGCCCTCTACTGGCAACAGAAGAAAGATGCAAGAGAGATGGCTCAATGGTTAAGAGAATTGCCTGCTCTTCCAACCTCCTGAATTCAATTCCAGGCGACCACATAATGGGTCACAACCATCTGCCATGAGGTCTTGTGCCCTCTTTTGGCTACAGTAAGAAGAGCTGGAGAGACAGCTCAGTGGTTAAGAGCATTGGTTGCCCTTCCAAAGGTCAGAAGTCCGATTCCTGGGAACCACGTAATTGCTCTCAAAAGGAGGTTTGGCGCCCTCTAGTGGCACCACAAGGAAGAGGCAGGAAAGATGGCTCTGTGGTAAAGAGCTTTGCCTGCTGAGTTTGATGAGGCCAAGAACAGACATAGAGTCGGGGCCCAGGGCCAGGGCCCACGTTGTTGTGACTGAATGAGGCAAAAGCTCTTGTTAGGATGTTAAAGACTCACAGCTCTATCACCATGAGCCAGCGTGCTTCAGAGACAACACCAAGGAGAGTAAGGCAAGATGGCTAGAAGAAGAAAATATTGGCATGTTCATGTGCCTGAAGAAGAACTCATATCCAAGACAATCAAAGGACTACAAACACCAGCAAAATGTTAACCTATTTAAAGCCAGAGAAACAATTTATCTAGACCTCCTCTATGAGGTACATGAATGGCCAATAGGTCCATGCAGACCCCTGTACTCCACACGTCAGGGAAATGGAGATGTGATCCACACACCACATTGACTAAAGCTGGTTTAGTAAAAGAAGTTGAAAAACGGGTTGGAGAGATGGCTCAGTGGTTAAGAGCATTGCCTGCTCTTCCAAAGGTCAGAAGTTCGATTCCTGGAAATCACATAATTGCTCTCAAAAGGAGGTTTGGTGCCCTCTACTGGCAACATAAGGAAGAGGCATGAGAGATGGCTCCGTGGTTAAGATCATTGCCTCCTCTTCCAACCTCCTGAATTCAATTCCAGGCAACCACATAATGGCTCACAACCATCTGCAATTAGGTCTTGTGCCCTCTTTTCGATACAAAAATAAGAGCTGGGGTGTTAGCTCAGTGGATAAGAGCTTTGGCTGCCCTTCCAAAGGTCAGAAGTTCCATTCCTGGCAATCCCATAATTGCTCTCAAAAGGTAGATTTGGTGCCCTTTACTGGCAAAAAAGAAGAGGCATGAGAGATGGTTCAGTGCTTAAGAGCATTGCCTGCTCTTAGAACCTCCTGAAATCAATTGCAGGCAACCACATAATGATTCACAACCATCTGCCTTGAGGTCTTGTGCCCTCTTTTGGCTACAGTAAGAAAAGCTGGAGAGATAGGTCAGTGGTTAAGAACATTGGCTGCCCTTCCGAAGGTCAGAAGTTCGATTCCTGGCTACCAAATAATTGCTCTCAAAAGGAGGTTTGGCGCCCTCTAGTGGCACCACAAGGAAGAGGCAAGAGAGATGGCTCTGTGGTAAAGAGCATTGCCTGCTGAGTTTGATGAGACCACATACAGACATAGAGTCAGGGCCAAGGGCCAGGGCCCGCGTTGTTGTGACTGAATGAGGCAAAAGCTTTTGTTAGGATGTTAAAGGCTCACAGCTCTATCACCACGAGCCAGCGTGCTTCAGAGACAACACCAAGGAGAGTAAGGCAAGATGACTAGAAGAAGAAAATACAGGCATGTTCATGTTCCTGAAGAAGAACTCACATCCAAGACATCCAAAGGACGACAAACACCAGCAAAAGGTGTACCAATTTTAAGCCAGAGAAACAATTTATCTAGACCTCCTCTATGAGGTACACGAACGGCCAATAGGTCCACGGAGACCCCTGTACTCCACATGTTAGTGGAATGCAGATATGATCCACACACCACATTGAGTAAACCTGGTTTAGTTCAAGAAGTTGAAAAACGGGTTGGAGAGATGGCTCAGTGGTTAAAAACATTGCCTGCTCTTCCAACCACCTGAACTGAATTCCAGGCAACCACATAATGGCTCACAACCATCTGCAATGAGGTCTTGTGCCCTCTTTTGGATAGAGAAAGAAGAGCTGGGGTGATAGCTCAGTGGTTAAGAGCTTTGCCTGCCCTTCCAAAGGTCAGAAGTTCGATTCCTGGCAACCACATAATTGCTCTCAAAAGGAGGTTTGGTGCCCTCTACTGGCAACAGAAGGAAGATGCAAGAGAGATGGCTCACTGGTTAAGAGAATTGCCTGCTCTTCCAACCTCCTGAATTCAATTCCAGGCGACCACATAACGGGTCACAACCATCTGCCATGAGGTCTTGTGCCCTCGTTTGGCTACAGTAAGAAGAGCTGGAGAGACAGCTCAGTGGTTAAGAGCATTGGTTGCCCTTCCAAAGGTCAGAAGTGCGATTCCTGGGAACCACGTAATTGCTCTCAAAAGGAGGTTTGGCGCCCTCTAGTGGCACCACAAGGAAGAGGCAGGAAAGATGGCTCTGTGGTAAAGAGCTTTGCCTGCTGAGTTTGATGAGGCCAAGAACAGACATAGAGTCGGGGCACAGGGCCAGGGCCCACGTTGTTGTGACTGAATGAGGCAAAAGCTCTTGTTAGGATGTTAAAGACTCACAGCTCTATCACCATGAGCCAGCGTGCTTCAGAGACAACACCAAGGAGAGTAAGGCAAGATGGCTAGAAGGAGAAAATACTGGCATGTTCATGTGCCTGAAGAAGAACTCATATCCAAGACAATCAAAGGACTACAAACACCAGCAAAATGTTAACCTATTTAAAGCCAGAGAAACAATTTATCTAGACCTCCTCTATGAGGTACATGAATGGCCAATAGGTCCATGCAGACCCCTGTACTCCACACGTCAGGGAAATGGAGATGTGATCCACACACCACATTGACTAAAGCTGGTTTAGTAAAAGAAGTTGAAAAACGGGTTGGAGAGATGGCTCAGTGGTTAAGAGCATTGCCTGCTCTTCCAAAGGTCAAAAGTTCGATTCCTGGAAATCACATAATTGCTCTCAAAAGGAGGTTTGGTGCCCTCTACTGGCAACATAAGGAAGAGGCATGAGAGATGGCTCCGTGGTTAAGATCATTGCCTCCTCTTCCAACCTCCTGAATTCAATTCCAGGCAACCACATAATGGCTCACAACCATCTGCAATGAGGTCTTGTGCCCTCTTTTCGATACAAAAATAAGAGCTGGGGTGTTAGCTCAGTGGATAAGAGCTTTGGCTGCCCTTCCAAAGGTCAGAAGTTCCATTCCTGGCAATCCCATAATTGCTCTCAAAAGGTAGATTTGGTGCCCTTTACTGGCAAAAAAGAAGAGGCATGAGAGATGCTTCAGTGCTTAAGAGCATTGCCTGCTCTTAGAACCTCCTGAAATCAATTGCAGGCAACCACATAATGATTCACAACCATCTGCCATGAGGTCTTGTGCCCTCTTTTGGCTACAGTAAGAAAAGCTGGAGAGATAGGTCAGTGGTTAAGAACATTGGCTGCCCTTCCGAAGGTCAGAAGTTCGATTCCTGGCTACCAAATAATTGCTCTCAAAAGGAGGTTTGGCGCCCTCTAGTGGCACCACAAGGAAGAGGCAAGAGAGATGGCTCTGTGGTAAAGAGCATTGCCTGCTGAGTTTGATGAGACCACATACAGACATAGAGTCAGGGCCAAGGGCCAGGGCCCGCGTTTTTGTGACTGAATGAGGCAAAAGCTTTTGTTAGGATGTTAAAGGCTCACAGCTCTATCACCACGAGCCAGCGTGCTTCAGAGACAACACCAACGAGAGTAAGGCAAGATGACTAGAAGAAGAAAATACAGGCATGTTCATGTTCCTGAAGAAGAACTCACATCCAAGACATCCAAAGGACGACAAACACCAGCAAAAGGTGTACCAATTTTAAGCCAGAGAAACAATTTATCTAGACCTCCTCTATGAGGTACACGAACGGCCAATAGGTCCACGGAGACCCCTGTACTCCACGTGTTAGGGAAATGGAGATGTGATCCACACACCACATTGAGTAAACCTGGTTTAGTAAAAGAAGTTGAAAAACGGGTTGGAGAGATGGCTCAGTGGTTAAGAGCATTGCCTGCTCTTCCAAAGGTCAGAAGTTCGATTCCTGGGAATCACATAGTTGCTCTCAAAATGAGGTTTGGTGCCCTCTACTGGCAACAGAGGGGAGAGGCAGGAGAGATGGCTCAGTGGTTAAGAGCATTGCCTGCTCTTCCAAAGTTCAGAAGTTCGATTCCTGGAAATCACATAATTGCTCTCAAAATGAGGTTTGGTGCCCTCTACTGGCAACAGAAGGAAGAGGCAGGAGAGATGGCTCAGTGGTTAAGAGCATTGCCTGCTGAGGTTGATGAGGCCAAGTGGACACATACAGCCAGGACCCACGTTGTTGTCTCAGAATCAGGCAACACATTTTGTTAGGATAATAAAGACTCACAGCTCTATCAGCATGAGCCTGCATGCTTCAGGGACACCACCAAGCAGAATGAGGAAAGATGGTTAGAAGAAGAAAATACAGGCATGTTCATGTTCCTTAAGAAGAACTCACATCCAAGACATCCAAAGGACGACAAACACCAGCAAAAGGTTTACCAATTTAAAGCCAGACAAATAATTTATCTAGACTTCATCTATGAGGTACGCGAACGGCCAATATGTCCATGGAGACCCCTGTACTCCACATGTTAGTGGAATGCAGATATGATCCACACACCACATTGAGTAAACCTGGTTTAGTTCAAGAAGTTGAAAAACGGGTTGGAGAGATGGCTCAGTGGTTAAGAACATTGCCTGCTCTTCCAACCTCCTGAACTGAATTCCAGGCAACCACATAATGGCTCACAACCATCTGCAATGAGGTCTTGTGCCCTCTTTGGGATACAGAAAGAAGAGCTGGGGAGATAGCTCAGTGGTTAAGAGCTTTGCCTGCCCTTCCAAAGGTCAGAAGTTCGATTCCTGGCAACCACATAATTGCTCTCAAAAGGAGGTTTGGTGCCCTCTACTGGCAACAGAAGGAAGATGCAAGAGAGATGGTTCACTGGTTAAGAGAATTGCCTGCTCTTCCAACCTCCTGAATTCAATTCCAGGCGACCACATAACGGGTCACAACCATCTGCCATGAGGTCTTGTGCCCTCGTTTGGCTACAGTAAGAAGAGCTGGAGAGACAGCTCAGTGGTTAAGAGCATTGGTTGCCCTTCCAAAGGTCAGAAGTTCGATTCCTGGTAACCACGTAATTGCTCTCAAAAGGAGGTTTGGCGCCCTCTAGTGGCACCACAAGGAAGAGGCAGGAAAGATGGCTCTGTGGTAAAGAGCTTTGCCTGCTGAGTTTGATGAGGCCAAGAACAGACATAGAGTCGGGGCACAGGGCCAGGGCCCACGTTGTTGTGACTGAATGAGGCAAAAGCTCTTGTTAGGATGTTAAAGACTCACAGCTCTATCACCATGAGCCAGCGTGCTTCAGAGACAACACCAAGGAGAGTAAGGCAAGATGGCTACAAGGAGAAAATACTGGCATGTTCATGTGCCTGAAGAAGAACTCATATCCAAGACAATCAAAGGACTACAAACACCAGCAAAATGTTAACCTATTTAAAGCCAGAGAAACAATTTATCTAGACCTCCTCTATGAGGTACATGAATGGCCAATAGGTCCATGCAGACCCCTGTACTCCACACGTCAGGGAAATGGAGATGTGATCCACACACCACATTGACTAAAGCTGGTTTAGTAAAAGAAGTTGAAAAACGGGTTGGAGAGATGGCTCAGTGGTTAAGAGCATTGCCTGCTCTTCCAAAGGTCAGAAGTTCGATTCCTGGAAATCACATAATTGCTCTCAAAAGGAGGTTTGGTGCCCTCTACTGGCAACATAAGGAAGAGGCATGAGAGATGGCTCCGTGGTTAAGATCATTGCCTCCTCTTCCAACCTCCTGAATTCAATTCCAGGCAACCACATAATGGCTCACAACCATCTGCAATGAGGTCTTGTGCCCTCTTTTGGATACAAAAATAAGAGCTGGGGTGTTAGCTCAGTGGATAAGAGCTTTGGCTGCCCTTCCAAAGGTCAGAAGTTCCATTCCTGGCAATCCCATAATTGCTCTCAAAAGGTAGATTTGGTGCCTGTTCAGTGCTTAAGAGCATTGCCTGCTCTTAGAACCTCCTGAAATCAATTGCAGGCAACCACATAATGATTCACAACCATCTGCCATGAGGTCTTGTGCCCTCTTTTGGCTACAGTAAGAAAAGCTGGAGAGATAGGTCAGTGGTTAAGAACATTGGCTGCCCTTCCGAAGGTCAGAAGTTCGATTCCTGGCTACCAAATAATTGCTCTCAAAAGGAGGTTTGGCGCCCTCTAGTGGCACCGCAAGGAAGAGGCAAGAGAGATGGCTCTGTGGTAAAGAGCATTGCATGCTGAGTTTGATGAGACCACAGACAGACATAGAGTCAGGGCCAAGAGCCAGGGCCCGCGTTGTTGTGACTGAATGAGGCAAAAGCTTTTGTTAGGATGTTAAAGGCTCACAGCTCTATCACCACGAGCCAGCGTGCTTCAGAGACAACACCAAGGAGAGTAAGGCAAGATGACTAGAAGAAGAAAATACAGGCATGGTCATGTTCCTGAAGAAGAACTCACATCCAAGACATCCAAAGGACGACAAACACCAGCAAAAGGTGTACCAATTTTAAGCCGGAGAAACAATTTATCTAGACCTCCTCTATGAGGTACACGAACGGCCAATAGGTCCACGGAGACCCCTGTACTCCACGTGTTAGGGAAATGGAGATATGATCCACACACCACATTGAGTAAACCTGGTTTAGTAAAAGAAGTTGAAAAACGGGTTGGAGAGATGGCTCAGTGGTTAAGAGCATTGCCTGCTCTTCCAAAGTTCAGAAGTTCGATTCCTGGGAATCACATAGTTGCTCTCAAAATGAGGTTTGGTGCCCTCTACTGGCAACAGAAGGAAGAGGCAGGAGAGATGTCTCAGTGGTTAAGAGCATTGCTTGCTGAGGTTGATGAGGCCAAGTGGACACATACAGCCAGGGCCCACGATGTTGTCACAGAATCAGGCAACACAATTTGTTAGGATAATAAAGACTCACAGCTCTATCAGCATGAGCCTGCATGCTTCAGGGACACCACCAAGCAGAATGAGGAAAGATGGTTAGAAGAAGAAAATACAGGCATGTTCATGTTCCTTAAGAAGAACTCACATCCAAGACATCCAAAGGACGACAAACACCAGCAAAAGGTTTACCAATTTAAAGCCAGACAAACAATTTATCTAGACTTCATCTATGAGGTACGCGAACGGCCAATATGTCCATGGAGACCCCTGTACTCCACATGTTAGTGGAATGCAGATATGATCCACACACCACATTGAGTAAACCTGGTTTAGTTCAAGAAGTTGAAAAACGGGTTGGAGAGATGGCTCAGTGGTTAAGAACATTGCCTGCTCTTCCAACCTCCTGAACTGAATTCCAGGCAACCACAAAATTGGTCACAACCATCTGCAATGAGGTCTTGTACCCTCTTTTGGATACAGAAAGAAGAGCTGGGGAGATAGCTCAGTGGTTAAGAGCTTTGCCTGCCCTTCCAAAGGTCAGAAGTTCGATTCCTGGCAACCACATAATTGCTCTCAAAAGGAGGTTTGGTGCCCTCTACTGGCAACAGAAGGAAGATGCAAGAGAGATGGCTCAATGGTTCAGAGAATTGCCTGCTCTTCCAACCTCCTGAATTCAATTCCAGGCGACCACATAACGGGTCACAACCATCTGCCATGAGGTCTTGTGCCCTCTTTTGGCTACAGTAAGAAGAGCTGGAGAGACAGCTCAGTGGTTAAGAGCATTGGTTGCCCTTCCAAAGGTCAGAAGTTCGATTCCTGGGAACCACGTAATTGCTCTCAAAAGGAGGTTTGGCGCCCTCTAGTGGCACCACAAGGAAGAGGCAGGAAAGATGGCTCTGTGGTAAAGAGCTTTGCCTGCTGAGTTTGATGAGGCCAAGAACAGACATAGAGTCGGGGCACAGGGCCAGGGCCCACGTTGTTGTGACTGAATGAGGCAAAAGCTCTTGTTAGGATGTTAAAGACTCACAGCTCTATCACCATGAGCCAGCGTGCTTCAGAGACAACACCAAGGAGAGTACGGCAAGATGGCTAGAAGAAGAAAATATTGGCATGTTCATGTGCCTGAAGAAGAACTCATATCCAAGACAACCCAAGGACTACAAACACCAGCAAAATGTTAACCTATTTAAAGCCAGAGAAACAATTTATCTAGACCTCCTCTATGAGGTACATGAATGGCCAATAGGTCCATGCAGACCCCTGTACTCCACACGTCAGGGAAATGGAGATGTGATCCACACACCACATTGACTAAAGCTGGTTTAGTAAAAGAAGTTGAAAAACGGGTTGGAGAGATGGCTCAGTGGTTAAGAGCATTGCCTGCTCTTCCAAAGGTCAGAAGTTCGATTCCTGGAAATCACATAATTGCTCTCAAAAGGAGGTTTGGTGCCCTCTACTGGCAACATAAGGAAGAGGCATGAGAGATGGCTCCGTGGTTAAGATCATTGCCTCCTCTTCCAACCTCCTGAATTCAATTCCAGGCAACCACATAATGGCTCACAACCATCTGCAATGAGGTCTTGTGCCCTCTTTTGGATACAAAAATAAGAGCTGGGGTGTTAGCTCAGTGGATAAGAGCTTTGGCTGCCCTTCCAAACGTCAGAAGTTCCATTCCTGGCAATCCCATAATTGCTCTCAAAACGTAGATTTGGTGCCCTTTACTGGCAAAAAAGAAGAGGCATGAGAGATGGTTCAGTGCTTAAGAGCATTGCCTGCTCTTAGAACCTCCTGAAATCAATTGCAGGCAACCACATAATGATTCACAACCATCTGCCATGAGGTCTTGTGCCCTCTTTTGGCTACAGTAAGAAAAGCTGGAGAGATAGGTCAGTGGTTAAGAACATTGGCTGCCCTTCCGAAGGTCAGAAGTTCGATTCCTGGCTACCAAATAATTGCTCTCAAAAGGAGGTTTGGCGCCCCCTAGTGGCACCACAAGGAAGAGGCAGGAAACATGGCTCTGTGGTAAAGAGCTTTGTTTGCTGAGTTTGATGAGACCACATACAGACATAGAGTCAGGGCCAAGGGCCAGGGCCCGCGTTGTTGTGACTGAATGAGGCAAAAGCTTTTGTTAGGATGTTAAAGGCTCACAGCTCTATCACCACGAGCCAGCGTGCTTCAGAGAAAACACCAAGGAGAGTAAGGCAAGATGACTAGAAGAAGAAAATACAGGCATGTTCATGTTCCTGAAGAAGAACTCACATCCAAGACATCCAAAGGACGACAAACACCAGCAAAAGGTGTACCAATTTTAAGCCAGAGAAACAATTTATCTAGACCTCCTCTATGAGGTACACGAACGGCCAATAGGTCCACGGAGACCCCTGTACTCCACATGTTAGGGAAATGGAGATGTGATCCACACACCACATTGAGTAAACCTGGTTTAGTAAAAGAAGTTGAAAAACGGGTTGGAGAGATGGCTCAGTGGTTAAGAGCATTGCCTGCTCTTCCAAAGTTCAGAAGTTCGATTCCTGGGAATCACATAGTTGCTCTCAAAATGAGGTTTGGTGCCCTCTACTGGCAACAGAGGGGAGAGGCAGGAGAGATGGCTCAGTGGTTAAGAGCATTGCCTGCTCTTCCAAAGTTCAGAAGTTCGATTCCTGGAAATCACATAATTGCTCTCAAAATGAGGTTTGGTGCCCTCTACTGGCAACAGAAGGAAGAGGCAGGAGAGATGGCTCAGTGGTTAAGAGCATTGTCTGCTGAGGTTGATGAGGCCAAGTGGACACATACAGCCAGGGCCCACGTTGTTGTCTCAGAATCAGGCAACACATTTTGTTAGGATAATAAAGACTCACAGCTCTATCAGCATGAGCCTGCATGCTTCAGGGACACCACCAAGCAGAATGAGGAAAGATGGTTAGAAGAAGAAAATACAGGCATGTTCATGTTCCTTAAGAAGAACTCACATCCAAGACATCCAAAGGACGACAAACACCAGCAAAAGGTTTACCAATTTAAAGCCAGACAAACAATTTATCTAGACTTCATCTATGAGGTACGCGAACGGCCAATATGTCCATGGAGACCCCTGTACTCCACATGTTAGTGGAATGCAGATATGATCCACACACCACATTGAGTAAACCTGGTTTAGTTCAAGAAGTTGAAAAACGGGTTGGAGAGATGGCTCAGTGGTTAAGAACATTGCCTGCTCTTCCAACCTCCTGAACTGAATTCCAGGCAACCACATAATGGCTCACAACCATCTACAATGAGGTCTTGTGCCCTCTTTTGGATACAGAAAGAAGAGCTGGGGAGATAGCTCAGTGGTTAAGAGCTTTGCCTGCCCTTCCAAAGGTCAGAAGTTCGATTCCTGGCAACCACATAATTGCTCTCAAAAGGAGGTTTGGTGCCCTCTACTGGCAACAGAAGGAAGATGCAAGAGAGATGGCTCAATGGTTAAGAGAATTGCCTGCTCTTCCAACCTCCTGAATTCAATTCCAGGCGACCACATAATGGGTCACAACCATCTGCCATGAGGTCTTGTGCCCTCTTTTGGCTACAGTAAGAAGAGCTGGAGAGACAGCTCAGTGGTTAAGAGCATTGGTTGCCCTTCCAAAGGTCAGAAGTGCGATTCCTGGGAACCACGTAATTGCTCTCAAAAGGAGGTTTGGCGCCCTCTAGTGGCACCACAAGGAAGAGGCAGGAAACATGGCTCTGTGGTAAAGAGCTTTGTTTGCTGAGTTTGATGAGACCACATACAGACATAGAGTCAGGGCCAAGGGCCAGGGCCCACGTTGTTGTGACTGAATGAGGCAAAAGCTTTTGTTAGGATGTTAAAGGCTCACAGCTCTATCACCACGAGCCAGCGTGCTTCAGAGACAACACCAAGGAGAGTAAGGCAAGATGACTAGAAGAAGAAAATACAGGCATGTTCATGTTCCTGAAGAAGAACTCACATCCAAGACATCCAAAGGACGACAAACACCAGCAAAAGGTGTACCAATTTTAAGCCAGAGAAACAATTTATCTAGACCTCCTCTATGAGGTACACGAACGGCCAATAGGTCCACGGAGACCCCTGTACTCCACATGTTAGGGAAATGGAGATGTGATCCACACACCACATTGAGTAAACCTGGTTTAGTAAAAGAAGTTGAAAAACGGGTTGGAGAGATGGCTCAGTGGTTAAGAGCATTGCCTGCTCTTCCAAAGTTCAGAAGTTCGATTCCTGGGAATCACATAGTTGCTCTCAAAATGAGGTTTGGTGCCCTCTACTGGCAACAGAGGGGAGAGGCAGGAGAGATGGCTCAGTGGTTAAGAGCATTGCCTGCTCTTCCAAAGTTCAGAAGTTCGATTCCTGGAAATCACATAATTGCTCTCAAAATGAGGTTTGGTGCCCTCTACTGGCAACAGAAGGAAGAGGCAGGAGAGATGGCTCAGTGGTTAAGAGCATTGTCTGCTGAGGTTGATGAGGCCAAGTGGACACATACAGCCAGGGCCCACGTTGTTGTCTCAGAATCAGGCAACACATTTTGTTAGGATAATAAAGACTCACAGCTCTATCAGCATGAGCCTGCATGCTTCAGGGACACCACCAAGCAGAATGAGGAAAGATGGTTAGAAGAAGAAAATACAGGCATGTTCATGTTCCTTAAGAAGAACTCACATCCAAGACATCCAAAGGACGACAAACACCAGCAAAAGGTTTACCAATTTAAAGCCAGACAAACAATTTATCTAGACTTCATCTATGAGGTACGCGAACGGCCAATATGTCCATGGAGACCCCTGTACTCCACATGTTAGTGGAATGCAGATATGATCCACACACCACATTGAGTAAACCTGGTTTAGTTCAAGAAGTTGAAAAACGGGTTGGAGAGATGGCTCAGTGGTTAAGAACATTGCCTGCTCTTCCAACCTCCTGAACTGAATTCCAGGCAACCACATAATGGCTCACAACCATCTACAATGAGGTCTTGTGCCCTCTTTTGGATACAGAAAGAAGAGCTGGGGAGATAGCTCAGTGGTTAAGAGCTTTGCCTGCCCTTCCAAAGGTCAGAAGTTCGATTCCTGGCAACCACATAATTGCTCTCAAAAGGAGGTTTGGTGCCCTCTACTGGCAACAGAAGAAAGATGCAAGAGAGATGGCTCAATGGTTAAGAGAATTGCCTGCTCTTCCAACCTCCTGAATTCAATTCCAGGCGACCACATAATGGGTCACAACCATCTGCCATGAGGTCTTGTGCCCTCTTTTGGCTACAGTAAGAAGAGCTGGAGAGACAGCTCAGTGGTTAAGAGCATTGGTTGCCCTTCCAAAGGTCAGAAGTCCGATTCCTGGGAACCACGTAATTGCTCTCAAAAGGAGGTTTGGCGCCCTCTAGTGGCACCACAAGGAAGAGGCAGGAAAGATGGCTCTGTGGTAAAGAGCTTTGCCTGCTGAGTTTGATGAGGCCAAGAACAGACATAGAGTCGGGGCCCAGGGCCAGGGCCCACGTTGTTGTGACTGAATGAGGCAAAAGCTCTTGTTAGGATGTTAAAGACTCACAGCTCTATCACCATGAGCCAGCGTGCTTCAGAGACAACACCAAGGAGAGTAAGGCAAGATGGCTAGAAGAAGAAAATATTGGCATGTTCATGTGCCTGAAGAAGAACTCATATCCAAGACAATCAAAGGACTACAAACACCAGCAAAATGTTAACCTATTTAAAGCCAGAGAAACAATTTATCTAGACCTCCTCTATGAGGTACATGAATGGCCAATAGGTCCATGCAGACCCCTGTACTCCACACGTCAGGGAAATGGAGATGTGATCCACACACCACATTGACTAAAGCTGGTTTAGTAAAAGAAGTTGAAAAACGGGTTGGAGAGATGGCTCAGTGGTTAAGAGCATTGCCTGCTCTTCCAAAGGTCAGAAGTTCGATTCCTGGAAATCACATAATTGCTCTCAAAAGGAGGTTTGGTGCCCTCTACTGGCAACATAAGGAAGAGGCATGAGAGATGGCTCCGTGGTTAAGATCATTGCCTCCTCTTCCAACCTCCTGAATTCAATTCCAGGCAACCACATAATGGCTCACAACCATCTGCAATTAGGTCTTGTGCCCTCTTTTCGATACAAAAATAAGAGCTGGGGTGTTAGCTCAGTGGATAAGAGCTTTGGCTGCCCTTCCAAAGGTCAGAAGTTCCATTCCTGGCAATCCCATAATTGCTCTCAAAAGGTAGATTTGGTGCCCTTTACTGGCAAAAAAGAAGAGGCATGAGAGATGGTTCAGTGCTTAAGAGCATTGCCTGCTCTTAGAACCTCCTGAAATCAATTGCAGGCAACCACATAATGATTCACAACCATCTGCCTTGAGGTCTTGTGCCCTCTTTTGGCTACAGTAAGAAAAGCTGGAGAGATAGGTCAGTGGTTAAGAACATTGGCTGCCCTTCCGAAGGTCAGAAGTTCGATTCCTGGCTACCAAATAATTGCTCTCAAAAGGAGGTTTGGCGCCCTCTAGTGGCACCACAAGGAAGAGGCAAGAGAGATGGCTCTGTGGTAAAGAGCATTGCCTGCTGAGTTTGATGAGACCACATACAGACATAGAGTCAGGGCCAAGGGCCAGGGCCCGCGTTGTTGTGACTGAATGAGGCAAAAGCTTTTGTTAGGATGTTAAAGGCTCACAGCTCTATCACCACGAGCCAGCGTGCTTCAGAGACAACACCAAGGAGAGTAAGGCAAGATGACTAGAAGAAGAAAATACAGGCATGTTCATGTTCCTGAAGAAGAACTCACATCCAAGACATCCAAAGGACGACAAACACCAGCAAAAGGTGTACCAATTTTAAGCCAGAGAAACAATTTATCTAGACCTCCTCTATGAGGTACACGAACGGCCAATAGGTCCACGGAGACCCCTGTACTCCACATGTTAGTGGAATGCAGATATGATCCACACACCACATTGAGTAAACCTGGTTTAGTTCAAGAAGTTGAAAAACGGGTTGGAGAGATGGCTCAGTGGTTAAGAACATTGCCTGCTCTTCCAACCACCTGAACTGAATTCCAGGCAACCACATAATGGCTCACAACCATCTGCAATGAGGTCTTGTGCCCTCTTTTGGATACAGAAAGAAGAGCTGGGGTGATAGCTCAGTGGTTAAGAGCTTTGCCTGCCCTTCCAAAGGTCAGAAGTTCGATTCCTGGCAACCACATAATTGCTCTCAAAAGGAGGTTTGGTGCCCTCTACTGGCAACAGAAGGAAGATGCAAGAGAGATGGCTCAATGGTTAAGAGAATTGCCTGCTCTTCCAACCTCCTGAATTCAATTCCAGGCGACCACATAATGGGTCACAACCATCTGCCATGAGGTCTTGTGCCCTCTTTTGGCTACAGTAAGAAGAGCTGGAGAGACAGCTCAGTGGTGAAGAGCATTGGTTGCCCTTCCAAAGGTCAGAAGTTCGATTCCTGGGAACCACGTAATTGCTCTCAAAAGGAGGTTTGGCGCCCTCTAGTGGCACCACAAGGAAGAGGCAGGAAAGATGGCTCTGTGGTAAAGAGCTCTGCCTGCTGAGTTTGATGAGGCCAAGAACAGACATAGAGTCGGGGCACAGGGCCAGGGCCCACGTTGCTGTGACTGAATGAGGCAAAAGCTCTTGTTAGGATGTTAAAGACTCACAGCTCTATCACCATGAGCCAGCGTGCTTCAGAGACAACACCAAGGAGAGTAAGGCAAGATGGCTAGGAGAAGAAAATATTGGCATGTTCATGTGCCTGAAGAAGAACTCATATCCAAGACAATCAAAGGACTACAAACACCAGCAAAATGTTAACCTATTTAAAGCCAGAGAAACAATTTATCTAGACCTCCTCTATGAGGTACATGAATGGCCAATAGGTCCATGCAGACCCCTGTACTCCACACGTCAGGGAAATGGAGATGTGATCCACACACCACATTGACTAAAGCTGGTTTAGTAAAAGAAGTTGAAAAACGGGTTGGAGAGATGGCTCAGTGGTTAAGAGCATTGCCTGCTCTTCCAAAGGTCAGAAGTTCGATTCCTGGAAATCACATAATTGCTCTCAAAAGGAGGTTTGGTGCCCTCTACTGGCAACATAAGGAAGAGGCATGAGAGATGGCTCCGTGGTTAAGATCATTGCCTCCTCTTCCAACCTCCTGAATTCAATTCCAGGCAACCACATAATGGCTCACAACCATCTGCAATTAGGTCTTGTGCCCTCTTTTCGATACAAAAATAAGAGCTGGGGTGTTAGCTCAGTGGATAAGAGCTTTGGCTGCCCTTCCAAAGGTCAGAAGTTCCATTCCTGGCAATCCCATAATTGCTCTCAAAAGGTAGATTTGGTGCCCTTTACTGGCAAAAAAGAAGAGGCATGAGAGATGGTTCAGTGCTTAAGAGCATTGCCTGCTCTTAGAACCTCCTGAAATCAATTGCAGGCAACCACATAATGATTCACAACCATCTGCCTTGAGGTCTTGTGCCCTCTTTTGGCTACAGTAAGAAAAGCTGGAGAGATAGGTCAGTGGTTAAGAACATTGGCTGCCCTTCCGAAGGTCAGAAGTTCGATTCCTGGCTACCAAATAATTGCTCTCAAAAGGAGGTTTGGCGCCCTCTAGTGGCACCACAAGGAAGAGGCAAGAGAGATGGCTCTGTGGTAAAGAGCATTGCCTGCTGAGTTTGATGAGACCACATACAGACATAGAGTCAGGGCCAAGGGCCAGGGCCCGCGTTGTTGTGACTGAATGAGGCAAAAGCTTTTGTTAGGATGTTAAAGGCTCACAGCTCTATCACCACGAGCCAGCGTGCTTCAGAGACAACACCAAGGAGAGTAAGGCAAGATGACTAGAAGAAGAAAATACAGGCATGTTCATGTTCCTGAAGAAGAACTCACATCCAAGACATCCAAAGGACGACAAACACCAGCAAAAGGTGTACCAATTTTAAGCCAGAGAAACAATTTATCTAGACCTCCTCTATGAGGTACACGAACGGCCAATAGGTCCACGGAGACCCCTGTACTCCACATGTTAGTGGAATGCAGATATGATCCACACACCACATTGAGTAAACCTGGTTTAGTTCAAGAAGTTGAAAAACGGGTTGGAGAGATGGCTCAGTGGTTAAGAACATTGCCTGCTCTTCCAACCACCTGAACTGAATTCCAGGCAACCACATAATGGCTCACAACCATCTGCAATGAGGTCTTGTGCCCTCTTTTGGATACAGAAAGAAGAGCTGGGGAGATAGCTCAGTGGTTAAGAGCTTTGCCTGCCCTTCCAAAGGTCAGAAGTTCGATTCCTGGCAACCACATAATTGCTCTCAAAAGGAGGTTTGGTGCCCTCTACTGGCAACAGAAGGAAGATGCAAGAGAGATGGCTCAATGGTTAAGAGAATTGCCTGCTCTTCCAACCTCCTGAATTCAATTCCAGGCGACCACATAATGGGTCACAACCATCTGCCATGAGGTCTTGTGCCCTCTTTTGGCTACAGTAAGAAGAGCTGGAGAGACAGCTCAGTGGTGAAGAGCATTGGTTGCCCTTCCAAAGGTCAGAAGTTCGATTCCTGGGAACCACGTAATTGCTCTCAAAAGGAGGTTTGGCGCCCTCTAGTGGCACCACAAGGAAGAGGCAGGAAAGATGGCTCTGTGGTAAAGAGCTCTGCCTGCTGAGTTTGATGAGGCCAAGAACAGACATAGAGTCGGGGCACAGGGCCAGGGCCCACGTTGCTGTGACTGAATGAGGCAAAAGCTCTTGTTAGGATGTTAAAGACTCACAGCTCTATCACCATGAGCCAGCGTGCTTCAGAGACAACACCAAGGAGAGTAAGGCAAGATGGCTAGAAGAAGAAAATATTGGCATGTTCATGTGCCTGAAGAAGAACTCATATCCAAGACAATCAAAGGACTACAAACACCAGCAAAATGTTAACCTATTTAAAGCCAGAGAAACAATTTATCTAGACCTCCTCTATGAGGTACATGAATGGCCAATAGGTCCATGCAGACCCCTGTACTCCACACGTCAGGGAAATGGAGATGTGATCCACACACCACATTGACTAAAGCTGGTTTAGTAAAAGAAGTTGAAAAACGGGTTGGAGAGATGGCTCAGTGGTTAAGAGCATTGCCTGCTCTTCCAAAGGTCAGAAGTTCGATTCCTGGAAATCACATAATTGCTCTCAAAAGGAGGTTTGGTGCCCTCTACTGGCAACATAAGGAAGAGGCATGAGAGATGGCTCCGTGGTTAAGATCATTGCCTCCTCTTCCAACCTCCTGAATTCAATTCCAGGCAACCACATAATGGCTCACAACCATCTGCAATTAGGTCTTGTGCCCTCTTTTCGATACAAAAATAAGAGCTGGGGTGTTAGCTCAGTGGATAAGAGCTTTGGCTGCCCTTCCAAAGGTCAGAAGTTCCATTCCTGGCAATCCCATAATTGCTCTCAAAAGGTAGATTTGGTGCCCTTTACTGGCAAAAAAGAAGAGGCATGAGAGATGGTTCAGTGCTTAAGAGCATTGCCTGCTCTTAGAACCTCCTGAAATCAATTGCAGGCAACCACATAATGATTCACAACCATCTGCCTTGAGGTCTTGTGCCCTCTTTTGGCTACAGTAAGAAAAGCTGGAGAGATAGGTCAGTGGTTAAGAACATTGGCTGCCCTTCCGAAGGTCAGAAGTTCGATTCCTGGCTACCAAATAATTGCTCTCAAAAGGAGGTTTGGCGCCCTCTAGTGGCACCACAAGGAAGAGGCAAGAGAGATGGCTCTGTGGTAAAGAGCATTGCCTGCTGAGTTTGATGAGACCACATACAGACATAGAGTCAGGGCCAAGGGCCAGGGCCCGCGTTGTTGTGACTGAATGAGGCAAAAGCTTTTGTTAGGATGTTAAAGGCTCACAGCTCTATCACCACGAGCCAGCGTGCTTCAGAGACAACACCAAGGAGAGTAAGGCAAGATGACTAGAAGAAGAAAATACAGGCATGTTCATGTTCCTGAAGAAGAACTCACATCCAAGACATCCAAAGGACGACAAACACCAGCAAAAGGTGTACCAATTTTAAGCCAGAGAAACAATTTATCTAGACCTCCTCTATGAGGTACACGAACGGCCAATAGGTCCACGGAGACCCCTGTACTCCACATGTTAGTGGAATGCAGATATGATCCACACACCACATTGAGTAAACCTGGTTTAGTTCAAGAAGTTGAAAAACGGGTTGGAGAGATGGCTCAGTGGTTAAGAACATTGCCTGCTCTTCCAACCACCTGAACTGAATTCCAGGCAACCACATAATGGCTCACAACCATCTGCAATGAGGTCTTGTGCCCTCTTTTGGATACAGAAAGAAGAGCTGGGGTGATAGCTCAGTGGTTAAGAGCTTTGCCTGCCCTTCCAAAGGTCAGAAGTTCGATTCCTGGCAACCACATAATTGCTCTCAAAAGGAGGTTTGGTGCCCTCTACTGGCAACAGAAGGAAGATGCAAGAGAGATGGCTCAATGGTTAAGAGAATTGCCTGCTCTTCCAACCTCCTGAATTCAATTCCAGGCGACCACATAATGGGTCACAACCATCTGCCATGAGGTCTTGTGCCCTCTTTTGGCTACAGTAAGAAGAGCTGGAGAGACAGCTCAGTGGTGAAGAGCATTGGTTGCCCTTCCAAAGGTCAGAAGTTCGATTCCTGGGAACCACGTAATTGCTCTCAAAAGGAGGTTTGGCGCCCTCTAGTGGCACCACAAGGAAGAGGCAGGAAAGATGGCTCTGTGGTAAAGAGCTCTGCCTGCTGAGTTTGATGAGGCCAAGAACAGACATAGAGTCGGGGCACAGGGCCAGGGCCCACGTTGCTGTGACTGAATGAGGCAAAAGCTCTTGTTAGGATGTTAAAGACTCACAGCTCTATCACCATGAGCCAGCGTGCTTCAGAGACAACACCAAGGAGAGTAAGGCAAGATGGCTAGAAGAAGAAAATATTGGCATGTTCATGTGCCTGAAGAAGAACTCATATCCAAGACAATCAAAGGACTACAAACACCAGCAAAATGTTAACCTATTTAAAGCCAGAGAAACAATTTATCTAGACCTCCTCTATGAGGTACATGAATGGCCAATAGGTCCATGCAGACCCCTGTACTCCACACGTCAGGGAAATGGAGATGTGATCCACACACCACATTGACTAAAGCTGGTTTAGTAAAAGAAGTTGAAAAACGGGTTGGAGAGATGGCTCAGTGGTTAAGAGCATTGCCTGCTCTTCCAAAGGTCAGAAGTTCGATTCCTGGAAATCACATAATTGCTCTCAAAAGGAGGTTTGGTGCCCTCTACTGGCAACATAAGGAAGAGGCATGAGAGATGGCTCCGTGGTTAAGATCATTGCCTCCTCTTCCAACCTCCTGAATTCAATTCCAGGCAACCACATAATGGCTCACAACCATCTGCAATTAGGTCTTGTGCCCTCTTTTCGATACAAAAATAAGAGCTGGGGTGTTAGCTCAGTGGATAAGAGCTTTGGCTGCCCTTCCAAAGGTCAGAAGTTCCATTCCTGGCAATCCCATAATTGCTCTCAAAAGGTAGATTTGGTGCCCTTTACTGGCAAAAAAGAAGAGGCATGAGAGATGGTTCAGTGCTTAAGAGCATTGCCTGCTCTTAGAACCTCCTGAAATCAATTGCAGGCAACCACATAATGATTCACAACCATCTGCCTTGAGGTCTTGTGCCCTCTTTTGGCTACAGTAAGAAAAGCTGGAGAGATAGGTCAGTGGTTAAGAACATTGGCTGCCCTTCCGAAGGTCAGAAGTTCGATTCCTGGCTACCAAATAATTGCTCTCAAAAGGAGGTTTGGCGCCCTCTAGTGGCACCACAAGGAAGAGGCAAGAGAGATGGCTCTGTGGTAAAGAGCATTGCCTGCTGAGTTTGATGAGACCACATACAGACATAGAGTCAGGGCCAAGGGCCAGGGCCCGCGTTGTTGTGACTGAATGAGGCAAAAGCTTTTGTTAGGATGTTAAAGGCTCACAGCTCTATCACCACGAGCCAGCGTGCTTCAGAGACAACACCAAGGAGAGTAAGGCAAGATGACTAGAAGAAGAAAATACAGGCATGTTCATGTTCCTGAAGAAGAACTCACATCCAAGACATCCAAAGGACGACAAACACCAGCAAAAGGTGTACCAATTTTAAGCCAGAGAAACAATTTATCTAGACCTCCTCTATGAGGTACACGAACGGCCAATAGGTCCACGGAGACCCCTGTACTCCACATGTTAGTGGAATGCAGATATGATCCACACACCACATTGAGTAAACCTGGTTTAGTTCAAGAAGTTGAAAAACGGGTTGGAGAGATGGCTCAGTGGTTAAGAACATTGCCTGCTCTTCCAACCACCTGAACTGAATTCCAGGCAACCACATAATGGCTCACAACCATCTGCAATGAGGTCTTGTGCCCTCTTTTGGATACAGAAAGAAGAGCTGGGGTGATAGCTCAGTGGTTAAGAGCTTTGCCTGCCCTTCCAAAGGTCAGAAGTTCGATTCCTGGCAACCACATAATTGCTCTCAAAAGGAGGTTTGGTGCCCTCTACTGGCAACAGAAGGAAGATGCAAGAGAGATGGCTCAATGGTTAAGAGAATTGCCTGCTCTTCCAACCTCCTGAATTCAATTCCAGGCGACCACATAATGGGTCACAACCATCTGCCATGAGGTCTTGTGCCCTCTTTTGGCTACAGTAAGAAGAGCTGGAGAGACAGCTCAGTGGTGAAGAGCATTGGTTGCCCTTCCAAAGGTCAGAAGTGCGATTCCTGGGAACCACGTAATTGCTCTCAAAAGGAGGTTTGGCGCCCTCTAGTGGCACCACAAGGAAGAGGCAGGAAAGATGGCTCTGTGGTAAAGAGCTCTGCCTGCTGAGTTTGATGAGGCCAAGAACAGACATAGAGTCGGGGCACAGGGCCAGGGCCCACGTTGCTGTGACTGAATGAGGCAAAAGCTCTTGTTAGGATGTTAAAGACTCACAGCTCTATCACCATGAGCCAGCGTGCTTCAGAGACAACACCAAGGAGAGTAAGGCAAGATGGCTAGAAGAAGAAAATATTGGCATGTTCATGTGCCTGAAGAAGAACTCATATCCAAGACAATCAAAGGACTACAAACACCAGCAAAATGTTAACCTATTTAAAGCCAGAGAAACAATTTATCTAGACCTCCTCTATGAGGTACATGAATGGCCAATAGGTCCATGCAGACCCCTGTACTCCACACGTCAGGGAAATGGAGATGTGATCCACACACCACATTGACTAAAGCTGGTTTAGTAAAAGAAGTTGAAAAACGGGTTGGAGAGATGGCTCAGTGGTTAAGAGCATTGCCTGCTCTTCCAAAGGTCAGAAGTTCGATTCCTGGAAATCACATAATTGCTCTCAAAAGGAGGTTTGGTGCCCTCTACTGGCAACATAAGGAAGAGGCATGAGAGATGGCTCCGTGGTTAAGATCATTGCCTCCTCTTCCAACCTCCTGAATTCAATTCCAGGCAACCACATAATGGCTCACAACCATCTGCAATTAGGTCTTGTGCCCTCTTTTCGATACAAAAATAAGAGCTGGGGTGTTAGCTCAGTGGATAAGAGCTTTGGCTGCCCTTCCAAAGGTCAGAAGTTCCATTCCTGGCAATCCCATAATTGCTCTCAAAAGGTAGATTTGGTGCCCTTTACTGGCAAAAAAGAAGAGGCATGAGAGATGGTTCAGTGCTTAAGAGCATTGCCTGCTCTTAGAACCTCCTGAAATCAATTGCAGGCAACCACATAATGATTCACAACCATCTGCCTTGAGGTCTTGTGCCCTCTTTTGGCTACAGTAAGAAAAGCTGGAGAGATAGGTCAGTGGTTAAGAACATTGGCTGCCCTTCCGAAGGTCAGAAGTTCGATTCCTGGCTACCAAATAATTGCTCTCAAAAGGAGGTTTGGCGCCCTCTAGTGGCACCACAAGGAAGAGGCAAGAGAGATGGCTCTGTGGTAAAGAGCATTGCCTGCTGAGTTTGATGAGACCACATACAGACATAGAGTCAGGGCCAAGGGCCAGGGCCCGCGTTGTTGTGACTGAATGAGGCAAAAGCTTTTGTTAGGATGTTAAAGGCTCACAGCTCTATCACCACGAGCCAGCGTGCTTCAGAGACAACACCAAGGAGAGTAAGGCAAGATGACTAGAAGAAGAAAATACAGGCATGTTCATGTTCCTGAAGAAGAACTCACATCCAAGACATCCAAAGGACGACAAACACCAGCAAAAGGTGTACCAATTTTAAGCCAGAGAAACAATTTATCTAGACCTCCTCTATGAGGTACACGAACGGCCAATAGGTCCACGGAGACCCCTGTACTCCACATGTTAGTGGAATGCAGATATGATCCACACACCACATTGAGTAAACCTGGTTTAGTTCAAGAAGTTGAAAAACGGGTTGGAGAGATGGCTCAGTGGTTAAGAACATTGCCTGCTCTTCCAACCACCTGAACTGAATTCCAGGCAACCACATAATGGCTCACAACCATCTGCAATGAGGTCTTGTGCCCTCTTTTGGATACAGAAAGAAGAGCTGGGGTGATAGCTCAGTGGTTAAGAGCTTTGCCTGCCCTTCCAAAGGTCAGAAGTTCGATTCCTGGCAACCACATAATTGCTCTCAAAAGGAGGTTTGGTGCCCTCTACTGGCAACAGAAGGAAGATGCAAGAGAGATGGCTCAATGGTTAAGAGAATTGCCTGCTCTTCCAACCTCCTGAATTCAATTCCAGGCGACCACATAATGGGTCACAACCATCTGCCATGAGGTCTTGTGCCCTCTTTTGGCTACAGTAAGAAGAGCTGGAGAGACAGCTCAGTGGTGAAGAGCATTGGTTGCCCTTCCAAAGGTCAGAAGTTCGATTCCTGGGAACCACGTAATTGCTCTCAAAAGGAGGTTTGGCGCCCTCTAGTGGCACCACAAGGAAGAGGCAGGAAAGATGGCTCTGTGGTAAAGAGCTCTGCCTGCTGAGTTTGATGAGGCCAAGAACAGACATAGAGTCGGGGCACAGGGCCAGGGCCCACGTTGCTGTGACTGAATGAGGCAAAAGCTCTTGTTAGGATGTTAAAGACTCACAGCTCTATCACCATGAGCCAGCGTGCTTCAGAGACAACACCAAGGAGAGTAAGGCAAGATGGCTAGAAGAAGAAAATATTGGCATGTTCATGTGCCTGAAGAAGAACTCATATCCAAGACAATCAAAGGACTACAAACACCAGCAAAATGTTAACCTATTTAAAGCCAGAGAAACAATTTATCTAGACCTCCTCTATGAGGTACATGAATGGCCAATAGGTCCATGCAGACCCCTGTACTCCACACGTCAGGGAAATGGAGATGTGATCCACACACCACATTGACTAAAGCTGGTTTAGTAAAAGAAGTTGAAAAACGGGTTGGAGAGATGGCTCAGTGGTTAAGAGCATTGCCTGCTCTTCCAAAGGTCAGAAGTTCGATTCCTGGAAATCACATAATTGCTCTCAAAAGGAGGTTTGGTGCCCTCTACTGGCAACATAAGGAAGAGGCATGAGAGATGGCTCCGTGGTTAAGATCATTGCCTCCTCTTCCAACCTCCTGAATTCAATTCCAGGCAACCACATAATGGCTCACAACCATCTGCAATTAGGTCTTGTGCCCTCTTTTCGATACAAAAATAAGAGCTGGGGTGTTAGCTCAGTGGATAAGAGCTTTGGCTGCCCTTCCAAAGGTCAGAAGTTCCATTCCTGGCAATCCCATAATTGCTCTCAAAAGGTAGATTTGGTGCCCTTTACTGGCAAAAAAGAAGAGGCATGAGAGATGGTTCAGTGCTTAAGAGCATTGCCTGCTCTTAGAACCTCCTGAAATCAATTGCAGGCAACCACATAATGATTCACAACCATCTGCCTTGAGGTCTTGTGCCCTCTTTTGGCTACAGTAAGAAAAGCTGGAGAGATAGGTCAGTGGTTAAGAACATTGGCTGCCCTTCCGAAGGTCAGAAGTTCGATTCCTGGCTACCAAATAATTGCTCTCAAAAGGAGGTTTGGCGCCCTCTAGTGGCACCACAAGGAAGAGGCAAGAGAGATGGCTCTGTGGTAAAGAGCATTGCCTGCTGAGTTTGATGAGACCACATACAGACATAGAGTCAGGGCCAAGGGCCAGGGCCCGCGTTGTTGTGACTGAATGAGGCAAAAGCTTTTGTTAGGATGTTAAAGGCTCACAGCTCTATCACCACGAGCCAGCGTGCTTCAGAGACAACACCAAGGAGAGTAAGGCAAGATGACTAGAAGAAGAAAATACAGGCATGTTCATGTTCCTGAAGAAGAACTCACATCCAAGACATCCAAAGGACGACAAACACCAGCAAAAGGTGTACCAATTTTAAGCCAGAGAAACAATTTATCTAGACCTCCTCTATGAGGTACACGAACGGCCAATAGGTCCACGGAGACCCCTGTACTCCACATGTTAGTGGAATGCAGATATGATCCACACACCACATTGAGTAAACCTGGTTTAGTTCAAGAAGTTGAAAAACGGGTTGGAGAGATGGCTCAGTGGTTAAGAACATTGCCTGCTCTTCCAACCACCTGAACTGAATTCCAGGCAACCACATAATGGCTCACAACCATCTGCAATGAGGTCTTGTGCCCTCTTTTGGATACAGAAAGAAGAGCTGGGGAGATAGCTCAGTGGTTAAGAGCTTTGCCTGCCCTTCCAAAGGTCAGAAGTTCGATTCCTGGCAACCACATAATTGCTCTCAAAAGGAGGTTTGGTGCCCTCTACTGGCAACAGAAGGAAGATGCAAGAGAGATGGCTCAATGGTTAAGAGAATTGCCTGCTCTTCCAACCTCCTGAATTCAATTCCAGGCGACCACATAATGGGTCACAACCATCTGCCATGAGGTCTTGTGCCCTCTTTTGGCTACAGTAAGAAGAGCTGGAGAGACAGCTCAGTGGTGAAGAGCATTGGTTGCCCTTCCAAAGGTCAGAAGTTCGATTCCTGGGAACCACGTAATTGCTCTCAAAAGGAGGTTTGGCGCCCTCTAGTGGCACCACAAGGAAGAGGCAGGAAAGATGGCTCTGTGGTAAAGAGCTCTGCCTGCTGAGTTTGATGAGGCCAAGAACAGACATAGAGTCGGGGCACAGGGCCAGGGCCCACGTTGCTGTGACTGAATGAGGCAAAAGCTCTTGTTAGGATGTTAAAGACTCACAGCTCTATCACCATGAGCCAGCGTGCTTCAGAGACAACACCAAGGAGAGTAAGGCAAGATGGCTAGAAGAAGAAAATATTGGCATGTTCATGTGCCTGAAGAAGAACTCATATCCAAGACAATCAAAGGACTACAAACACCAGCAAAATGTTAACCTATTTAAAGCCAGAGAAACAATTTATCTAGACCTCCTCTATGAGGTACATGAATGGCCAATAGGTCCATGCAGACCCCTGTACTCCACACGTCAGGGAAATGGAGATGTGATCCACACACCACATTGACTAAAGCTGGTTTAGTAAAAGAAGTTGAAAAACGGGTTGGAGAGATGGCTCAGTGGTTAAGAGCATTGCCTGCTCTTCCAAAGGTCAGAAGTTCGATTCCTGGAAATCACATAATTGCTCTCAAAAGGAGGTTTGGTGCCCTCTACTGGCAACATAAGGAAGAGGCATGAGAGATGGCTCCGTGGTTAAGATCATTGCCTCCTCTTCCAACCTCCTGAATTCAATTCCAGGCAACCACATAATGGCTCACAACCATCTGCAATTAGGTCTTGTGCCCTCTTTTCGATACAAAAATAAGAGCTGGGGTGTTAGCTCAGTGGATAAGAGCTTTGGCTGCCCTTCCAAAGGTCAGAAGTTCCATTCCTGGCAATCCCATAATTGCTCTCAAAAGGTAGATTTGGTGCCCTTTACTGGCAAAAAAGAAGAGGCATGAGAGATGGTTCAGTGCTTAAGAGCATTGCCTGCTCTTAGAACCTCCTGAAATCAATTGCAGGCAACCACATAATGATTCACAACCATCTGCCTTGAGGTCTTGTGCCCTCTTTTGGCTACAGTAAGAAAAGCTGGAGAGATAGGTCAGTGGTTAAGAACATTGGCTGCCCTTCCGAAGGTCAGAAGTTCGATTCCTGGCTACCAAATAATTGCTCTCAAAAGGAGGTTTGGCGCCCTCTAGTGGCACCACAAGGAAGAGGCAAGAGAGATGGCTCTGTGGTAAAGAGCATTGCCTGCTGAGTTTGATGAGACCACATACAGACATAGAGTCAGGGCCAAGGGCCAGGGCCCGCGTTGTTGTGACTGAATGAGGCAAAAGCTTTTGTTAGGATGTTAAAGGCTCACAGCTCTATCACCACGAGCCAGCGTGCTTCAGAGACAACACCAAGGAGAGTAAGGCAAGATGACTAGAAGAAGAAAATACAGGCATGTTCATGTTCCTGAAGAAGAACTCACATCCAAGACATCCAAAGGACGACAAACACCAGCAAAAGGTGTACCAATTTTAAGCCAGAGAAACAATTTATCTAGACCTCCTCTATGAGGTACACGAACGGCCAATAGGTCCACGGAGACCCCTGTACTCCACATGTTAGTGGAATGCAGATATGATCCACACACCACATTGAGTAAACCTGGTTTAGTTCAAGAAGTTGAAAAACGGGTTGGAGAGATGGCTCAGTGGTTAAGAACATTGCCTGCTCTTCCAACCACCTGAACTGAATTCCAGGCAACCACATAATGGCTCACAACCATCTGCAATGAGGTCTTGTGCCCTCTTTTGGATACAGAAAGAAGAGCTGGGGTGATAGCTCAGTGGTTAAGAGCTTTGCCTGCCCTTCCAAAGGTCAGAAGTTCGATTCCTGGCAACCACATAATTGCTCTCAAAAGGAGGTTTGGTGCCCTCTACTGGCAACAGAAGGAAGATGCAAGAGAGATGGCTCAATGGTTAAGAGAATTGCCTGCTCTTCCAACCTCCTGAATTCAATTCCAGGCGACCACATAATGGGTCACAACCATCTGCCATGAGGTCTTGTGCCCTCTTTTGGCTACAGTAAGAAGAGCTGGAGAGACAGCTCAGTGGTGAAGAGCATTGGTTGCCCTTCCAAAGGTCAGAAGTTCGATTCCTGGGAACCACGTAATTGCTCTCAAAAGGAGGTTTGGCGCCCTCTAGTGGCACCACAAGGAAGAGGCAGGAAAGATGGCTCTGTGGTAAAGAGCTCTGCCTGCTGAGTTTGATGAGGCCAAGAACAGACATAGAGTCGGGGCACAGGGCCAGGGCCCACGTTGCTGTGACTGAATGAGGCAAAAGCTCTTGTTAGGATGTTAAAGACTCACAGCTCTATCACCATGAGCCAGCGTGCTTCAGAGACAACACCAAGGAGAGTAAGGCAAGATGGCTAGAAGAAGAAAATATTGGCATGTTCATGTGCCTGAAGAAGAACTCATATCCAAGACAATCAAAGGACTACAAACACCAGCAAAATGTTAACCTATTTAAAGCCAGAGAAACAATTTATCTAGACCTCCTCTATGAGGTACATGAATGGCCAATAGGTCCATGCAGACCCCTGTACTCCACACGTCAGGGAAATGGAGATGTGATCCACACACCACATTGACTAAAGCTGGTTTAGTAAAAGAAGTTGAAAAACGGGTTGGAGAGATGGCTCAGTGGTTAAGAGCATTGCCTGCTCTTCCAAAGGTCAGAAGTTCGATTCCTGGAAATCACATAATTGCTCTCAAAAGGAGGTTTGGTGCCCTCTACTGGCAACATAAGGAAGAGGCATGAGAGATGGCTCCGTGGTTAAGATCATTGCCTCCTCTTCCAACCTCCTGAATTCAATTCCAGGCAACCACATAATGGCTCACAACCATCTGCAATTAGGTCTTGTGCCCTCTTTTCGATACAAAAATAAGAGCTGGGGTGTTAGCTCAGTGGATAAGAGCTTTGGCTGCCCTTCCAAAGGTCAGAAGTTCCATTCCTGGCAATCCCATAATTGCTCTCAAAAGGTAGATTTGGTGCCCTTTACTGGCAAAAAAGAAGAGGCATGAGAGATGGTTCAGTGCTTAAGAGCATTGCCTGCTCTTAGAACCTCCTGAAATCAATTGCAGGCAACCACATAATGATTCACAACCATCTGCCTTGAGGTCTTGTGCCCTCTTTTGGCTACAGTAAGAAAAGCTGGAGAGATAGGTCAGTGGTTAAGAACATTGGCTGCCCTTCCGAAGGTCAGAAGTTCGATTCCTGGCTACCAAATAATTGCTCTCAAAAGGAGGTTTGGCGCCCTCTAGTGGCACCACAAGGAAGAGGCAAGAGAGATGGCTCTGTGGTAAAGAGCATTGCCTGCTGAGTTTGATGAGACCACATACAGACATAGAGTCAGGGCCAAGGGCCAGGGCCCGCGTTGTTGTGACTGAATGAGGCAAAAGCTTTTGTTAGGATGTTAAAGGCTCACAGCTCTATCACCACGAGCCAGCGTGCTTCAGAGACAACACCAAGGAGACTAAGGCAAGATGACTAGAAGAAGAAAATACAGGCATGTTCATGTTCCTGAAGAAGAACTCACATCCAAGACATCCAAAGGACGACAAACACCAGCAAAAGGTGTACCAATTTTAAGCCAGAGAAACAATTTATCTAGACCTCCTCTATGAGGTACACGAACGGCCAATAGGTCCACGGAGACCCCTGTACTCCACATGTTAGTGGAATGCAGATATGATCCACACACCACATTGAGTAAACCTGGTTTAGTTCAAGAAGTTGAAAAACGGGTTGGAGAGATGGCTCAGTGGTTAAGAACATTGCCTGCTCTTCCAACCACCTGAACTGAATTCCAGGCAACCACATAATGGCTCACAACCATCTGCAATGAGGTCTTGTGCCCTCTTTTGGATACAGAAAGAAGAGCTGGGGTGATAGCTCAGTGGTTAAGAGCTTTGCCTGCCCTTCCAAAGGTCAGAAGTTCGATTCCTGGCAACCACATAATTGCTCTCAAAAGGAGGTTTGGTGCCCTCTACTGGCAACAGAAGGAAGATGCAAGAGAGATGGCTCAATGGTTAAGAGAATTGCCTGCTCTTCCAACCTCCTGAATTCAATTCCAGGCGACCACATAATGGGTCACAACCATCTGCCATGAGGTCTTGTGCCCTCTTTTGGCTACAGTAAGAAGAGCTGGAGAGACAGCTCAGTGGTGAAGAGCATTGGTTGCCCTTCCAAAGGTCAGAAGTTCGATTCCTGGGAACCACGTAATTGCTCTCAAAAGGAGGTTTGGCGCCCTCTAGTGGCACCACAAGGAAGAGGCAGGAAAGATGGCTCTGTGGTAAAGAGCTCTGCCTGCTGAGTTTGATGAGGCCAAGAACAGACATAGAGTCGGGGCACAGGGCCAGGGCCCACGTTGCTGTGACTGAATGAGGCAAAAGCTCTTGTTAGGATGTTAAAGACTCACAGCTCTATCACCATGAGCCAGCGTGCTTCAGAGACAACACCAAGGAGAGTAAGGCAAGATGGCTAGAAGAAGAAAATATTGGCATGTTCATGTGCCTGAAGAAGAACTCATATCCAAGACAATCAAAGGACTACAAACACCAGCAAAATGTTAACCTATTTAAAGCCAGAGAAACAATTTATCTAGACCTCCTCTATGAGGTACATGAATGGCCAATAGGTCCATGCAGACCCCTGTACTCCACACGTCAGGGAAATGGAGATGTGATCCACACACCACATTGACTAAAGCTGGTTTAGTAAAAGAAGTTGAAAAACGGGTTGGAGAGATGGCTCAGTGGTTAAGAGCATTGCCTGCTCTTCCAAAGGTCAGAAGTTCGATTCCTGGAAATCACATAATTGCTCTCAAAAGGAGGTTTGGTGCCCTCTACTGGCAACATAAGGAAGAGGCATGAGAGATGGCTCCGTGGTTAAGATCATTGCCTCCTCTTCCAACCTCCTGAATTCAATTCCAGGCAACCACATAATGGCTCACAACCATCTGCAATTAGGTCTTGTGCCCTCTTTTCGATACAAAAATAAGAGCTGGGGTGTTAGCTCAGTGGATAAGAGCTTTGGCTGCCCTTCCAAAGGTCAGAAGTTCCATTCCTGGCAATCCCATAATTGCTCTCAAAAGGTAGATTTGGTGCCCTTTACTGGCAAAAAAGAAGAGGCATGAGAGATGGTTCAGTGCTTAAGAGCATTGCCTGCTCTTAGAACCTCCTGAAATCAATTGCAGGCAACCACATAATGATTCACAACCATCTGCCTTGAGGTCTTGTGCCCTCTTTTGGCTACAGTAAGAAAAGCTGGAGAGATAGGTCAGTGGTTAAGAACATTGGCTGCCCTTCCGAAGGTCAGAAGTTCGATTCCTGGCTACCAAATAATTGCTCTCAAAAGGAGGTTTGGCGCCCTCTAGTGGCACCACAAGGAAGAGGCAAGAGAGATGGCTCTGTGGTAAAGAGCATTGCCTGCTGAGTTTGATGAGACCACATACAGACATAGAGTCAGGGCCAAGGGCCAGGGCCCGCGTTGTTGTGACTGAATGAGGCAAAAGCTTTTGTTAGGATGTTAAAGGCTCACAGCTCTATCACCACGAGCCAGCGTGCTTCAGAGACAACACCAAGGAGAGTAAGGCAAGATGACTAGAAGAAGAAAATACAGGCATGTTCATGTTCCTGAAGAAGAACTCACATCCAAGACATCCAAAGGACGACAAACACCAGCAAAAGGTGTACCAATTTTAAGCCAGAGAAACAATTTATCTAGACCTCCTCTATGAGGTACACGAACGGCCAATAGGTCCACGGAGACCCCTGTACTCCACATGTTAGTGGAATGCAGATATGATCCACACACCACATTGAGTAAACCTGGTTTAGTTCAAGAAGTTGAAAAACGGGTTGGAGAGATGGCTCAGTGGTTAAGAACATTGCCTGCTCTTCCAACCACCTGAACTGAATTCCAGGCAACCACATAATGGCTCACAACCATCTGCAATGAGGTCTTGTGCCCTCTTTTGGATACAGAAAGAAGAGCTGGGGAGATAGCTCAGTGGTTAAGAGCTTTGCCTGCCCTTCCAAAGGTCAGAAGTTCGATTCCTGGCAACCACATAATTGCTCTCAAAAGGAGGTTTGGTGCCCTCTACTGGCAACAGAAGGAAGATGCAAGAGAGATGGCTCAATGGTTAAGAGAATTGCCTGCTCTTCCAACCTCCTGAATTCAATTCCAGGCGACCACATAATGGGTCACAACCATCTGCCATGAGGTCTTGTGCCCTCTTTTGGCTACAGTAAGAAGAGCTGGAGAGACAGCTCAGTGGTGAAGAGCATTGGTTGCCCTTCCAAAGGTCAGAAGTTCGATTCCTGGGAACCACGTAATTGCTCTCAAAAGGAGGTTTGGCGCCCTCTAGTGGCACCACAAGGAAGAGGCAGGAAAGATGGCTCTGTGGTAAAGAGCTCTGCCTGCTGAGTTTGATGAGGCCAAGAACAGACATAGAGTCGGGGCACAGGGCCAGGGCCCACGTTGCTGTGACTGAATGAGGCAAAAGCTCTTGTTAGGATGTTAAAGACTCACAGCTCTATCACCATGAGCCAGCGTGCTTCAGAGACAACACCAAGGAGAGTAAGGCAAGATGGCTAGAAGAAGAAAATATTGGCATGTTCATGTGCCTGAAGAAGAACTCATATCCAAGACAATCAAAGGACTACAAACACCAGCAAAATGTTAACCTATTTAAAGCCAGAGAAACAATTTATCTAGACCTCCTCTATGAGGTACATGAATGGCCAATAGGTCCATGCAGACCCCTGTACTCCACACGTCAGGGAAATGGAGATGTGATCCACACACCACATTGACTAAAGCTGGTTTAGTAAAAGAAGTTGAAAAACGGGTTGGAGAGATGGCTCAGTGGTTAAGAGCATTGCCTGCTCTTCCAAAGGTCAGAAGTTCGATTCCTGGAAATCACATAATTGCTCTCAAAAGGAGGTTTGGTGCCCTCTACTGGCAACATAAGGAAGAGGCATGAGAGATGGCTCCGTGGTTAAGATCATTGCCTCCTCTTCCAACCTCCTGAATTCAATTCCAGGCAACCACATAATGGCTCACAACCATCTGCAATTAGGTCTTGTGCCCTCTTTTCGATACAAAAATAAGAGCTGGGGTGTTAGCTCAGTGGATAAGAGCTTTGGCTGCCCTTCCAAAGGTCAGAAGTTCCATTCCTGGCAATCCCATAATTGCTCTCAAAAGGTAGATTTGGTGCCCTTTACTGGCAAAAAAGAAGAGGCATGAGAGATGGTTCAGTGCTTAAGAGCATTGCCTGCTCTTAGAACCTCCTGAAATCAATTGCAGGCAACCACATAATGATTCACAACCATCTGCCTTGAGGTCTTGTGCCCTCTTTTGGCTACAGTAAGAAAAGCTGGAGAGATAGGTCAGTGGTTAAGAACATTGGCTGCCCTTCCGAAGGTCAGAAGTTCGATTCCTGGCTACCAAATAATTGCTCTCAAAAGGAGGTTTGGCGCCCTCTAGTGGCACCACAAGGAAGAGGCAAGAGAGATGGCTCTGTGGTAAAGAGCATTGCCTGCTGAGTTTGATGAGACCACATACAGACATAGAGTCAGGGCCAAGGGCCAGGGCCCGCGTTGTTGTGACTGAATGAGGCAAAAGCTTTTGTTAGGATGTTAAAGGCTCACAGCTCTATCACCACGAGCCAGCGTGCTTCAGAGACAACACCAAGGAGAGTAAGGCAAGATGACTAGAAGAAGAAAATACAGGCATGTTCATGTTCCTGAAGAAGAACTCACATCCAAGACATCCAAAGGACGACAAACACCAGCAAAAGGTTTACCAATTTTAAACCAGAGAAACAATTTATCTAGACCTCCTCTATGAGGTACACGAATGGCCAATAGGTCCACGGAGACCCCTGTACTCCACATGTTAGGGAAATGGAGATGTGATCCACACCACATTGAGTAAACCTCGTTTAGTAAAAGAAGTTGAAAAATGGGTTGGAGAGATGGCTCAGTGGTTAAGAGCATTGCCTGTTCTTTCAAAGGTCAGAAGTTCGATTCCTGGCTACCAAATAATTGCTCTCAAAAGGAGCTTTGGCGACCTCTAATGGCACCACAAGGAAGAGGCAAGAGAGATGGCTCTGTGTTAAAAAGCATTGCCTGCTGAGTTTGATGAGACCACATACAGACATATAGTCATGGCCAAGGGCCAGGGCCCGCGTTGTTGTGACTGAATGAGGCAAAAGCTTTTGTTAGGATGTTAAAGGCTCACAGCTCTATCACCATGAGCCAGCGTGCTTCAGAGACAATACCAAGGAGAGTAAGGCAAGATGACTAGAAGAAGAAAATACAGGCATGTTCATGTTCCTGAAGAAGAACTCACATCCAAGACATCCAAAGAACGACAAACACCAGCAAAAGGTTTACCAATTTTAAGCCAGAGAAACAATTTATCCAGGCCTCCTGTATGAGGTACACGAATGGCCAATAGGTCCACGGAGACCCCTGTAGTCCACACGTTAGTGGAATGCAGATGTGATCCTCAAAACATATGGAGGAAACCTGGTTTAGGTAAAGAAGTTGAAAAACCTTTTGGAGAGATGGCTCAGTGGTTAAAACGATTGCCTGCTCTTCCACAGTTCAGAAGTTCAATTCCTGGAAATCACATAGTTGCTCTCAAAATGAGGTTTGGTGCCCTCTACTGGCAACAGAGGGGAGAGGCAGGAGTGATGGCTCAGTATTTAAGAGCATTGCCTGCTCTTCCAAAGTTCAGAAGTTCGATTCCTGGAAATCACATAATTGCTCTCAAAATGAGGTTTGGTGCCCTCTACTGGCAACAGAAGGAAGAGGCAGGACAGATGGCTAGGGTTAGGGTTAGGGTTAGGGTTAGGGTTAGGGTTAGGGTTAGGGTTAGGGTTAGGGTTAGGGTTTAGGGTTAGGGTTAGGGTTAGGGTTAGGGTTAGGGTTAGGGTTAGGGTTAGGGTTAGGGTTAGGGTTAGGGTTAGGGGTTAGGGTTAGGGTTAGGGTTAGGGTTAGGGTTAGGGTTAGGGTTAGGGTTAGGGTTAGGGTTAGGGTTAGGGTTAGGGTTAGGGTTAGGGTTAGGGTTAGGGTTAGGGTTAGGGTTAGGGTTAGGGTTAGGGTTAGGGTTAGGGTTTAGGGTTAGGGTTAGGGTTAGGGTTAGGGTTAGGGTTAGGGTTAGGGTTAGGGTTAGGGTTAGGGTTAGGGTTAGGGTTAGGGTTAGGGTTAGGGTTAGGGTTAGGGTTAGGGTTAGGGTTAGGGTTAGGGTTAGGGTTAGGGTTAGGGTTAGGGTTAGGGTTAGGGTTAGGGTTAGGGTTAGGGTTAGGGTTAGGGTTAGGGTTAGGGTTAGGGTTAGGGTTAGGGTTAGGGTTAGGGTTAGGGTTAGGGTTAGGGTTAGGGTTAGGGTTAGGGTTAGGGTTAGGGTTAGGGTTAGGGTTAGGGTTAGGGTTAGGGTTAGGGTTAGGGTTAGGGTTAGGGTTAGGGTTAGGGTTAGGGTTAGGGTTAGGGTTAGGGTTAGGGTTAGGGTTAGGGTTAGGGTTAGGGTTAGGGTTAGGGTTAGGGTTAGGGTTAGGGTTAGGGTTAGGGTTAGGGTTAGGGTTAGGGTTAGGGTTAGGGTTAGGGTTAGGGTTAGGGTTAGGGTTAGGGTTAGGGTTAGGGTTAGGGTTAGGGTTAGGGTTAGGGTTAGGGTTAGGGTTAGGGTTAGGGTTAGGGTTAGGGTTAGGGTTAGGGTTAGGGTTAGGGTTAGGGTTAGGGTTAGGGTTAGGGTTAGGGTTAGGGTTAGGGTTAGGGTTAGGGTTAGGGTTAGGGTTAGGGTTAGGGTTAGGGTTAGGGTTAGGGTTAGGGTTAGGGTTAGGGTTAGGGTTAGGGTTAGGGTTAGGGTTAGGGTTAGGGTTAGGGTTAGGGTTAGGGTTAGGGTTAGGGTTAGGGTTAGGGTTAGGGTTAGGGTTAGGGTTAGGGTTAGGGTTAGGGTTAGGGTTAGGGTTAGGGTTAGGGTTAGGGTTAGGGTTAGGGTTAGGGTTAGGGTTAGGGTTAGGGTTAGGGTTAGGGTTAGGGTTAGGGTTAGGGTTAGGGTTAGGGTTAGGGTTAGGGTTAGGGTTAGGGTTAGGGTTAGGGTTAGGGTTAGGGTTAGGGTTAGGGTTAGGGTTAGGGTTAGGGTTAGGGTTAGGGTTAGGGTTAGGGTTAGGGTTAGGGTTAGGGTTAGGGTTAGGGTTAGGGTTAGGGTTAGGGTTAGGGTTAGGGTTAGGGTTAGGGTTAGGGTTAGGGTTAGGGTTAGGGTTAGGGTTAGGGTTAGGGTTAGGGTTAGGGTTAGGGTTAGGGTTAGGGTTAGGGTTAGGGTTAGGGTTAGGGTTAGGGTTAGGGTTAGGGTTAGGGTTAGGGTTAGGGTTAGGGTTAGGGTTAGGGTTAGGGTTAGGGTTAGGGTTAGGGTTAGGGTTAGGGTTAGGGTTAGGGTTAGGGTTAGGGTTAGGGTTAGGGTTAGGGTTAGGGTTAGGGTTAGGGTTAGGGTTAGGGTTAGGGTTAGGGTTAGGGTTAGGGTTAGGGTTAGGGTTAGGGTTAGGGTTAGGGTTAGGGTTAGGGTTAGGGTTAGGGTTAGGGTTAGGGTTAGGGTTAGGGTTAGGGTTAGGGTTAGGGTTAGGGTTAGGGTTAGGGTTAGGGTTAGGGTTAGGGTTAGGGTTAGGGTTAGGGTTAGGGTTAGGGTTAGGGTTAGGGTTAGGGTTAGGGTTAGGGTTAGGGTTAGGGTTAGGGTTAGGGTTAGGGTTAGGGTTAGGGTTAGGGTTAGGGTTAGGGTTAGGGTTAGGGTTAGGGTTAGGGTTAGGGTTAGGGTTAGGGTTAGGGTTAGGGTTAGGGTTAGGGTTAGGGTTAGGGTTAGGGTTAGGGTTAGGGTTAGGGTTAGGGTTAGGGTTAGGGTTAGGGTTAGGGTTAGGGTTAGGGTTAGGGTTAGGGTTAGGGTTAGGGTTAGGGTTAGGGTTAGGGTTAGGGTTAGGGTTAGGGTTAGGGTTAGGGTTAGGGTTAGGGTTAGGGTTAGGGTTAGGGTTAGGGTTAGGGTTAGGGTTAGGGTTAGGGTTAGGGTTAGGGTTAGGGTTAGGGTTAGGGTTAGGGTTAGGGTTAGGGTTAGGGTTAGGGTTAGGGTTAGGGTTAGGGTTAGGGTTAGGGTTAGGGTTAGGGTTAGGGTTAGGGTTAGGGTTAGGGTTAGGGTTAGGGTTAGGGTTAGGGTTAGGGTTAGGGTTAGGGTTAGGGTTAGGGTTAGGGTTAGGGTTAGGGTGGTTAGGGTTAGGGTTAGGGTTAGGGTTAGGGTTAGGGTTAGGGTTAGGGTTAGGGTTAGGGTTAGGGTTAGGGTTAGGGTTAGGGTTAGGGTTAGGGTTAGGGTTAGGGTTAGGGTTAGGGTTAGGGTTAGGGTTAGGGTTAGGGTTAGGGTTAGGGTTAGGGTTAGGGTTAGGGTTAGGGTTAGGGTTAGGGTTAGGGTTAGGGTTAGGGTTAGGGTTAGGGTTAGGGTTAGGGTTAGGGTTAGGGTTAGGGTTAGGGTTAGGGTTAGGGTTAGGGTTAGGGTTAGGGTTAGGGTTAGGGTTAGGGTTAGGGTTAGGGTTAGGGTTAGGGTTAGGGTTAGGGTTAGGGTTAGGGTTAGGGTTAGGGTTAGGGTTAGGGTTAGGGTTAGGGTTAGGGTTAGGGTTAGGGTTAGGGTTAGGGTTAGGGTTAGGGTTAGGGTTAGGGTTAGGGTTAGGGTTAGGGTTAGGGTTAGGGTTAGGGTTAGGGTTAGGGTTAGGGTTAGGGTTAGGGTTAGGGTTAGGGTTAGGGTTAGGGTTAGGGTTAGGGTTAGGGTTAGGGTTAGGGTTAGGGTTAGGGTTAGGGTTAGGGTTAGGGTTAGGGTTAGGGTTAGGGTTAGGGTTAGGGTTAGGGTTAGGGTTAGGGTTAGGGTTAGGGTTAGGGTTAGGGTTAGGGTTAGGGTTAGGGTTAGGGTTAGGGTTAGGGTTAGGGTTAGGGTTAGGGTTAGGGTTAGGGTTAGGGTTAGGGTTAGGGTTAGGGTTAGGGTTAGGGTTAGGGTTAGGGTTAGGGTTAGGGTTAGGGTTAGGGTTAGGGTTAGGGTTAGGGTTAGGGTTAGGGTTAGGGTTAGGGTTAGGGTTAGGGTTAGGGTTAGGGTTAGGGTTAGGGTTAGGGTTAGGGTTAGGGTTAGGGTTAGGGTTAGGGTTAGGGTTAGGGTTAGGGTTAGGGTTAGGGTTAGGGTTAGGGTTAGGGTTAGGGTTAGGGTTAGGGTTAGGGTTAGGGTTAGGGTTAGGGTTAGGGTTAGGGTTAGGGTTAGGGTTAGGGTTAGGGTTAGGGTTAGGGTTAGGGTTAGGGTTAGGGTTAGGGTTAGGGTTAGGGTTAGGGTTAGGGTTAGGGTTAGGGTTAGGGTTAGGGTTAGGGTTAGGGTTAGGGTTAGGGTTAGGGTTAGGGTTAGGGTTAGGGTTAGGGTTAGGGTTAGGGTTAGGGTTAGGGTTAGGGTTAGGGTTAGGGTTAGGGTTAGGGTTAGGGTTAGGGTTAGGGTTAGGGTTAGGGTTAGGGTTAGGGTTAGGGTTAGGGTTAGGGTTAGGGTTAGGGTTAGGGTTAGGGTTAGGGTTAGGGTTAGGGTTAGGGTTAGGGTTAGGGTTAGGGTTAGGGTTAGGGTTAGGGTTAGGGTTAGGGTTAGGGTTAGGGTTAGGGTTAGGGTTAGGGTTAGGGTTAGGGTTAGGGTTAGGGTTAGGGTTAGGGTTAGGGTTAGGGTTAGGGTTAGGGTTAGGGTTAGGGTTAGGGTTAGGGTTAGGGTTAGGGTTAGGGTTAGGGTTAGGGTTAGGGTTAGGGTTAGGGTTAGGGTTAGGGTTAGGGTTAGGGTTAGGGTTAGGGTTAGGGTTAGGGTTAGGGTTAGGGTTAGGGTTAGGGTTAGGGTTAGGGTTAGGGTTAGGGTTAGGGTTAGGGTTAGGGTTAGGGTTAGGGTTAGGGTTAGGGTTAGGGTTAGGGTTAGGGTTAGGGTTAGGGTTAGGGTTAGGGTTAGGGTTAGGGTTAGGGTTAGGGTTAGGGTTAGGGTTAGGGTTAGGGTTAGGGTTAGGGTTAGGGTTAGGGTTAGGGTTAGGGTTAGGGTTAGGGTTAGGGTTAGGGTTAGGGTTAGGGTTAGGGTTAGGGTTAGGGTTAGGGTTAGGGTTAGGGTTAGGGTTAGGGTTAGGGTTAGGGTTAGGGTTAGGGTTAGGGTTAGGGTTAGGGTTAGGGTTAGGGTTAGGGTTAGGGTTAGGGTTAGGGTTAGGGTTAGGGTTAGGGTTAGGGTTAGGGTTAGGGTTAGGGTTAGGGTTAGGGTTAGGGTTAGGGTTAGGGTTAGGGTTAGGGTTAGGGTTAGGGTTAGGGTTAGGGTTAGGGTTAGGGTTAGGGTTAGGGTTAGGGTTAGGGTTAGGGTTAGGGTTAGGGTTAGGGTTAGGGTTAGGGTTAGGGTTAGGGTTAGGGTTAGGGTTAGGGTTAGGGTTAGGGTTAGGGTTAGGGTTAGGGTTAGGGTTAGGGTTAGGGTTAGGGTTAGGGTTAGGGTTAGGGTTAGGGTTAGGGTTAGGGTTAGGGTTAGGGTTAGGGTTAGGGTTAGGGTTAGGGTTAGGGTTAGGGTTAGGGTTAGGGTTAGGGTTAGGGTTAGGGTTAGGGTTAGGGTTAGGGTTAGGGTTAGGGTTAGGGTTAGGGTTAGGGTTAGGGTTAGGGTTAGGGTTAGGGTTAGGGTTAGGGTTAGGGTTAGGGTTAGGGTTAGGGTTAGGGTTAGGGTTAGGGTTAGGGTTAGGGTTAGGGTTAGGGTTAGGGTTAGGGTTAGGGTTAGGGTTAGGGTTAGGGTTAGGGTTAGGGTTAGGGTTAGGGTTAGGGTTAGGGTTAGGGTTAGGGTTAGGGTTAGGGTTAGGGTTAGGGTTAGGGTTAGGGTTAGGGTTAGGGTTAGGGTTAGGGTTAGGGTTAGGGTTAGGGTTAGGGTTAGGGTTAGGGTTAGGGTTAGGGTTAGGGTTAGGGTTAGGGTTAGGGTTAGGGTTAGGGTTAGGGTTAGGGTTAGGGTTAGGGTTAGGGTTAGGGTTAGGGTTAGGGTTAGGGTTAGGGTTAGGGTTAGGGTTAGGGTTAGGGTTAGGGTTAGGGTTAGGGTTAGGGTTAGGGTTAGGGTTAGGGTTAGGGTTAGGGTTAGGGTTAGGGTTAGGGTTAGGGTTAGGGTTAGGGTTAGGGTTAGGGTTAGGGTTAGGGTTAGGGTTAGGGTTAGGGTTAGGGTTAGGGTTAGGGTTAGGGTTAGGGTTAGGGTTAGGGTTAGGGTTAGGGTTAGGGTTAGGGTTAGGGTTAGGGTTAGGGTTAGGGTTAGGGTTAGGGTTAGGGTTAGGGTTAGGGTTAGGGTTAGGGTTAGGGTTAGGGTTAGGGTTAGGGTTAGGGTTAGGGTTAGGGTTAGGGTTAGGGTTAGGGTTAGGGTTAGGGTTAGGGTTAGGGTTAGGGTTAGGGTTAGGGTTAGGGTTAGGGTTAGGGTTAGGGTTAGGGTTAGGGTTAGGGTTAGGGTTAGGGTTAGGGTTAGGGTTAGGGTTAGGGTTAGGGTTAGGGTTAGGGTTAGGGTTAGGGTTAGGGTTAGGGTTAGGGTTAGGGTTAGGGTTAGGGTTAGGGTTAGGGTTAGGGTTAGGGTTAGGGTTAGGGTTAGGGTTAGGGTTAGGGTTAGGGTTAGGGTTAGGGTTAGGGTTAGGGTTAGGGTTAGGGTTAGGGTTAGGGTTAGGGTTAGGGTTAGGGTTAGGGTTAGGGTTAGGGTTAGGGTTAGGGTTAGGGTTAGGGTTAGGGTTAGGGTTAGGGTTAGGGTTAGGGTTAGGGTTAGGGTTAGGGTTAGGGTTAGGGTTAGGGTTAGGGTTAGGGTTAGGGTTAGGGTTAGGGTTAGGGTTAGGGTTAGGGTTAGGGTTAGGGTTAGGGTTAGGGTTAGGGTTAGGGTTAGGGTTAGGGTTAGGGTTAGGGTTAGGGTTAGGGTTAGGGTTAGGGTTAGGGTTAGGGTTAGGGTTAGGGTTAGGGTTAGGGTTAGGGTTAGGGTTAGGGTTAGGGTTAGGGTTAGGGTTAGGGTTAGGGTTAGGGTTAGGGTTAGGGTTAGGGTTAGGGTTAGGGTTAGGGTTAGGGTTAGGGTTAGGGTTAGGGTTAGGGTTAGGGTTAGGGTTAGGGTTAGGGTTAGGGTTAGGGTTAGGGTTAGGGTTAGGGTTAGGGTTAGGGTTAGGGTTAGGGTTAGGGTTAGGGTTAGGGTTAGGGTTAGGGTTAGGGTTAGGGTTAGGGTTAGGGTTAGGGTTAGGGTTAGGGTTAGGGTTAGGGTTAGGGTTAGGGTTAGGGTTAGGGTTAGGGTTAGGGTTAGGGTTAGGGTTAGGGTTAGGGTTAGGGTTAGGGTTAGGGTTAGGGTTAGGGTTAGGGTTAGGGTTAGGGTTAGGGTTAGGGTTAGGGTTAGGGTTAGGGTTAGGGTTAGGGTTAGGGTTAGGGTTAGGGTTAGGGTTAGGGTTAGGGTTAGGGTTAGGGTTAGGGTTAGGGTTAGGGTTAGGGTTAGGGTTAGGGTTAGGGTTAGGGTTAGGGTTAGGGTTAGGGTTAGGGTTAGGGTTAGGGTTAGGGTTAGGGTTAGGGTTAGGGTTAGGGTTAGGGTTAGGGTTAGGGTTAGGGTTAGGGTTAGGGTTAGGGTTAGGGTTAGGGTTAGGGTTAGGGTTAGGGTTAGGGTTAGGGTTAGGGTTAGGGTTAGGGTTAGGGTTAGGGTTAGGGTTAGGGTTAGGGTTAGGGTTAGGGTTAGGGTTAGGGTTAGGGTTAGGGTTAGGGTTAGGGTTAGGGTTAGGGTTAGGGTTAGGGTTAGGGTTAGGGTTAGGGTTAGGGTTAGGGTTAGGGTTAGGGTTAGGGTTAGGGTTAGGGTTAGGGTTAGGGTTAGGGTTAGGGTTAGGGTTAGGGTTAGGGTTAGGGTTAGGGTTAGGGTTAGGGTTAGGGTTAGGGTTAGGGTTAGGGTTAGGGTTAGGGTTAGGGTTAGGGTTAGGGTTAGGGTTAGGGTTAGGGTTAGGGTTAGGGTTAGGGTTAGGGTTAGGGTTAGGGTTAGGGTTAGGGTTAGGGTTAGGGTTAGGGTTAGGGTTAGGGTTAGGGTTAGGGTTAGGGTTAGGGTTAGGGTTAGGGTTAGGGTTAGGGTTAGGGTTAGGGTTAGGGTTAGGGTTAGGGTTAGGGTTAGGGTTAGGGTTAGGGTTAGGGTTAGGGTTAGGGTTAGGGTTAGGGTTAGGGTTAGGGTTAGGGTTAGGGTTAGGGTTAGGGTTAGGGTTAGGGTTAGGGTTAGGGTTAGGGTTAGGGTTAGGGTTAGGGTTAGGGTTAGGGTTAGGGTTAGGGTTAGGGTTAGGGTTAGGGTTAGGGTTAGGGTTAGGGTTAGGGTTAGGGTTAGGGTTAGGGTTAGGGTTAGGGTTAGGGTTAGGGTTAGGGTTAGGGTTAGGGTTAGGGTTAGGGTTAGGGTTAGGGTTAGGGTTAGGGTTAGGGTTAGGGTTAGGGTTAGGGTTAGGGTTAGGGTTAGGGTTAGGGTTAGGGTTAGGGTTAGGGTTAGGGTTAGGGTTAGGGTTAGGGTTAGGGTTAGGGTTAGGGTTAGGGTTAGGGTTAGGGTTAGGGTTAGGGTTAGGGTTAGGGTTAGGGTTAGGGTTAGGGTTAGGGTTAGGGTTAGGGTTAGGGTTAGGGTTAGGGTTAGGGTTAGGGTTAGGGTTAGGGTTAGGGTTAGGGTTAGGGTTAGGGTTAGGGTTAGGGTTAGGGTTAGGGTTAGGGTTAGGGTTAGGGTTAGGGTTAGGGTTAGGGTTAGGGTTAGGGTTAGGGTTAGGGTTAGGGTTAGGGTTAGGGTTAGGGTTAGGGTTAGGGTTAGGGTTAGGGTTAGGGTTAGGGTTAGGGTTAGGGTTAGGGTTAGGGTTAGGGTTAGGGTTAGGGTTAGGGTTAGGGTTAGGGTTAGGGTTAGGGTTAGGGTTAGGGTTAGGGTTAGGGTTAGGGTTAGGGTTAGGGTTAGGGTTAGGGTTAGGGTTAGGGTTAGGGTTAGGGTTAGGGTTAGGGTTAGGGTTAGGGTTAGGGTTAGGGTTAGGGTTAGGGTTAGGGTTAGGGTTAGGGTTAGGGTTAGGGTTAGGGTTAGGGTTAGGGTTAGGGTTAGGGTTAGGGTTAGGGTTAGGGTTAGGGTTAGGGTTAGGGTTAGGGTTAGGGTTAGGGTTAGGGTTAGGGTTAGGGTTAGGGTTAGGGTTAGGGTTAGGGTTAGGGTTAGGGTTAGGGTTAGGGTTAGGGTTAGGGTTAGGGTTAGGGTTAGGGTTAGGGTTAGGGTTAGGGTTAGGGTTAGGGTTAGGGTTAGGGTTAGGGTTAGGGTTAGGGTTAGGGTTAGGGTTAGGGTTAGGGTTAGGGTTAGGGTTAGGGTTAGGGTTAGGGTTAGGGTTAGGGTTAGGGTTAGGGTTAGGGTTAGGGTTAGGGTTAGGGTTAGGGTTAGGGTTAGGGTTAGGGTTAGGGTTAGGGTTAGGGTTAGGGTTAGGGTTAGGGTTAGGGTTAGGGTTAGGGTTAGGGTTAGGGTTAGGGTTAGGGTTAGGGTTAGGGTTAGGGTTAGGGTTAGGGTTAGGGTTAGGGTTAGGGTTAGGGTTAGGGTTAGGGTTAGGGTTAGGGTTAGGGTTAGGGTTAGGGTTAGGGTTAGGGTTAGGGTTAGGGTTAGGGTTAGGGTTAGGGTTAGGGTTAGGGTTAGGGTTAGGGTTAGGGTTAGGGTTAGGGTTAGGGTTAGGGTTAGGGTTAGGGTTAGGGTTAGGGTTAGGGTTAGGGTTAGGGTTAGGGTTAGGGTTAGGGTTAGGGTTAGGGTTAGGGTTAGGGTTAGGGTTAGGGTTAGGGTTAGGGTTAGGGTTAGGGTTAGGGTTAGGGTTAGGGTTAGGGTTAGGGTTAGGGTTAGGGTTAGGGTTAGGGTTAGGGTTAGGGTTAGGGTTAGGGTTAGGGTTAGGGTTAGGGTTAGGGTTAGGGTTAGGGTTAGGGTTAGGGTTAGGGTTAGGGTTAGGGTTAGGGTTAGGGTTAGGGTTAGGGTTAGGGTTAGGGTTAGGGTTAGGGTTAGGGTTAGGGTTAGGGTTAGGGTTAGGGTTAGGGTTAGGGTTAGGGTTAGGGTTAGGGTTAGGGTTAGGGTTAGGGTTAGGGTTAGGGTTAGGGTTAGGGTTAGGGTTAGGGTTAGGGTTAGGGTTAGGGTTAGGGTTAGGGTTAGGGTTAGGGTTAGGGTTAGGGTTAGGGTTAGGGTTAGGGTTAGGGTTAGGGTTAGGGTTAGGGTTAGGGTTAGGGTTAGGGTTAGGGTTAGGGTTAGGGTTAGGGTTAGGGTTAGGGTTAGGGTTAGGGTTAGGGTTAGGGTTAGGGTTAGGGTTAGGGTTAGGGTTAGGGTTAGGGTTAGGGTTAGGGTTAGGGTTAGGGTTAGGGTTAGGGTTAGGGTTAGGGTTAGGGTTAGGGTTAGGGTTAGGGTTAGGGTTAGGGTTAGGGTTAGGGTTAGGGTTAGGGTTAGGGTTAGGGTTAGGGTTAGGGTTAGGGTTAGGGTTAGGGTTAGGGTTAGGGTTAGGGTTAGGGTTAGGGTTAGGGTTAGGGTTAGGGTTAGGGTTAGGGTTAGGGTTAGGGTTAGGGTTAGGGTTAGGGTTAGGGTTAGGGTTAGGGTTAGGGTTAGGGTTAGGGTTAGGGTTAGGGTTAGGGTTAGGGTTAGGGTTAGGGTTAGGGTTAGGGTTAGGGTTAGGGTTAGGGTTAGGGTTAGGGTTAGGGTTAGGGTTAGGGTTAGGGTTAGGGTTAGGGTTAGGGTTAGGGTTAGGGTTAGGGTTAGGGTTAGGGTTAGGGTTAGGGTTAGGGTTAGGGTTAGGGTTAGGGTTAGGGTTAGGGTTAGGGTTAGGGTTAGGGTTAGGGTTAGGGTTAGGGTTAGGGTTAGGGTTAGGGTTAGGGTTAGGGTTAGGGTTAGGGTTAGGGTTAGGGTTAGGGTTAGGGTTAGGGTTAGGGTTAGGGTTAGGGTTAGGGTTAGGGTTAGGGTTAGGGTTAGGGTTAGGGTTAGGGTTAGGGTTAGGGTTAGGGTTAGGGTTAGGGTTAGGGTTAGGGTTAGGGTTAGGGTTAGGGTTAGGGTTAGGGTTAGGGTTAGGGTTAGGGTTAGGGTTAGGGTTAGGGTTAGGGTTAGGGTTAGGGTTAGGGTTAGGGTTAGGGTTAGGGTTAGGGTTAGGGTTAGGGTTAGGGTTAGGGTTAGGGTTAGGGTTAGGGTTAGGGTTAGGGTTAGGGTTAGGGTTAGGGTTAGGGTTAGGGTTAGGGTTAGGGTTAGGGTTAGGGTTAGGGTTAGGGTTAGGGTTAGGGTTAGGGTTAGGGTTAGGGTTAGGGTTAGGGTTAGGGTTAGGGTTAGGGTTAGGGTTAGGGTTAGGGTTAGGGTTAGGGTTAGGGTTAGGGTTAGGGTTAGGGTTAGGGTTAGGGTTAGGGTTAGGGTTAGGGTTAGGGTTAGGGTTAGGGTTAGGGTTAGGGTTAGGGTTAGGGTTAGGGTTAGGGTTAGGGTTAGGGTTAGGGTTAGGGTTAGGGTTAGGGTTAGGGTTAGGGTTAGGGTTAGGGTTAGGGTTAGGGTTAGGGTTAGGGTTAGGGTTAGGGTTAGGGTTAGGGTTAGGGTTAGGGTTAGGGTTAGGGTTAGGGTTAGGGTTAGGGTTAGGGTTAGGGTTAGGGTTAGGGTTAGGGTTAGGGTTAGGGTTAGGGTTAGGGTTAGGGTTAGGGTTAGGGTTAGGGTTAGGGTTAGGGTTAGGGTTAGGGTTAGGGTTAGGGTTAGGGTTAGGGTTAGGGTTAGGGTTAGGGTTAGGGTTAGGGTTAGGGTTAGGGTTAGGGTTAGGGTTAGGGTTAGGGTTAGGGTTAGGGTTAGGGTTAGGGTTAGGGTTAGGGTTAGGGTTAGGGTTAGGGTTAGGGTTAGGGTTAGGGTTAGGGTTAGGGTTAGGGTTAGGGTTAGGGTTAGGGTTAGGGTTAGGGTTAGGGTTAGGGTTAGGGTTAGGGTTAGGGTTAGGGTTAGGGTTAGGGTTAGGGTTAGGGTTAGGGTTAGGGTTAGGGTTAGGGTTAGGGTTAGGGTTAGGGTTAGGGTTAGGGTTAGGGTTAGGGTTAGGGTTAGGGTTAGGGTTAGGGTTAGGGTTAGGGTTAGGGTTAGGGTTAGGGTTAGGGTTAGGGTTAGGGTTAGGGTTAGGGTTAGGGTTAGGGTTAGGGTTAGGGTTAGGGTTAGGGTTAGGGTTAGGGTTAGGGTTAGGGTTAGGGTTAGGGTTAGGGTTAGGGTTAGGGTTAGGGTTAGGGTTAGGGTTAGGGTTAGGGTTAGGGTTAGGGTTAGGGTTAGGGTTAGGGTTAGGGTTAGGGTTAGGGTTAGGGTTAGGGTTAGGGTTAGGGTTAGGGTTAGGGTTAGGGTTAGGGTTAGGGTTAGGGTTAGGGTTAGGGTTAGGGTTAGGGTTAGGGTTAGGGTTAGGGTTAGGGTTAGGGTTAGGGTTAGGGTTAGGGTTAGGGTTAGGGTTAGGGTTAGGGTTAGGGTTAGGGTTAGGGTTAGGGTTAGGGTTAGGGTTAGGGTTAGGGTTAGGGTTAGGGTTAGGGTTAGGGTTAGGGTTAGGGTTAGGGTTAGGGTTAGGGTTAGGGTTAGGGTTAGGGTTAGGGTTAGGGTTAGGGTTAGGGTTAGGGTTAGGGTTAGGGTTAGGGTTAGGGTTAGGGTTAGGGTTAGGGTTAGGGTTAGGGTTAGGGTTAGGGTTAGGGTTAGGGTTAGGGTTAGGGTTAGGGTTAGGGTTAGGGTTAGGGTTAGGGTTAGGGTTAGGGTTAGGGTTAGGGTTAGGGTTAGGGTTAGGGTTAGGGTTAGGGTTAGGGTTAGGGTTAGGGTTAGGGTTAGGGTTAGGGTTAGGGTTAGGGTTAGGGTTAGGGTTAGGGTTAGGGTTAGGGTTAGGGTTAGGGTTAGGGTTAGGGTTAGGGTTAGGGTTAGGGTTAGGGTTAGGGTTAGGGTTAGGGTTAGGGTTAGGGTTAGGGTTAGGGTTAGGGTTAGGGTTAGGGTTAGGGTTAGGGTTAGGGTTAGGGTTAGGGTTAGGGTTAGGGTTAGGGTTAGGGTTAGGGTTAGGGTTAGGGTTAGGGTTAGGGTTAGGGTTAGGGTTAGGGTTAGGGTTAGGGTTAGGGTTAGGGTTAGGGTTAGGGTTAGGGTTAGGGTTAGGGTTAGGGTTAGGGTTAGGGTTAGGGTTAGGGTTAGGGTTAGGGTTAGGGTTAGGGTTAGGGTTAGGGTTAGGGTTAGGGTTAGGGTTAGGGTTAGGGTTAGGGTTAGGGTTAGGGTTAGGGTTAGGGTTAGGGTTAGGGTTAGGGTTAGGGTTAGGGTTAGGGTTAGGGTTAGGGTTAGGGTTAGGGTTAGGGTTAGGGTTAGGGTTAGGGTTAGGGTTAGGGTTAGGGTTAGGGTTAGGGTTAGGGTTAGGGTTAGGGTTAGGGTTAGGGTTAGGGTTAGGGTTAGGGTTAGGGTTAGGGTTAGGGTTAGGGTTAGGGTTAGGGTTAGGGTTAGGGTTAGGGTTAGGGTTAGGGTTAGGGTTAGGGTTAGGGTTAGGGTTAGGGTTAGGGTTAGGGTTAGGGTTAGGGTTAGGGTTAGGGTTAGGGTTAGGGTTAGGGTTAGGGTTAGGGTTAGGGTTAGGGTTAGGGTTAGGGTTAGGGTTAGGGTTAGGGTTAGGGTTAGGGTTAGGGTTAGGGTTAGGGTTAGGGTTAGGGTTAGGGTTAGGGTTAGGGTTAGGGTTAGGGTTAGGGTTAGGGTTAGGGTTAGGGTTAGGGTTAGGGTTAGGGTTAGGGTTAGGGTTAGGGTTAGGGTTAGGGTTAGGGTTAGGGTTAGGGTTAGGGTTAGGGTTAGGGTTAGGGTTAGGGTTAGGGTTAGGGTTAGGGTTAGGGTTAGGGTTAGGGTTAGGGTTAGGGTTAGGGTTAGGGTTAGGGTTAGGGTTAGGGTTAGGGTTAGGGTTAGGGTTAGGGTTAGGGTTAGGGTTAGGGTTAGGGTTAGGGTTAGGGTTAGGGTTAGGGTTAGGGTTAGGGTTAGGGTTAGGGTTAGGGTTAGGGTTAGGGTTAGGGTTAGGGTTAGGGTTAGGGTTAGGGTTAGGGTTAGGGTTAGGGTTAGGGTTAGGGTTAGGGTTAGGGTTAGGGTTAGGGTTAGGGTTAGGGTTAGGGTTAGGGTTAGGGTTAGGGTTAGGGTTAGGGTTAGGGTTAGGGTTAGGGTTAGGGTTAGGGTTAGGGTTAGGGTTAGGGTTAGGGTTAGGGTTAGGGTTAGGGTTAGGGTTAGGGTTAGGGTTAGGGTTAGGGTTAGGGTTAGGGTTAGGGTTAGGGTTAGGGTTAGGGTTAGGGTTAGGGTTAGGGTTAGGGTTAGGGTTAGGGTTAGGGTTAGGGTTAGGGTTAGGGTTAGGGTTAGGGTTAGGGTTAGGGTTAGGGTTAGGGTTAGGGTTAGGGTTAGGGTTAGGGTTAGGGTTAGGGTTAGGGTTAGGGTTAGGGTTAGGGTTAGGGTTAGGGTTAGGGTTAGGGTTAGGGTTAGGGTTAGGGTTAGGGTTAGGGTTAGGGTTAGGGTTAGGGTTAGGGTTAGGGTTAGGGTTAGGGTTAGGGTTAGGGTTAGGGTTAGGGTTAGGGTTAGGGTTAGGGTTAGGGTTAGGGTTAGGGTTAGGGTTAGGGTTAGGGTTAGGGTTAGGGTTAGGGTTAGGGTTAGGGTTAGGGTTAGGGTTAGGGTTAGGGTTAGGGTTAGGGTTAGGGTTAGGGTTAGGGTTAGGGTTAGGGTTAGGGTTAGGGTTAGGGTTAGGGTTAGGGTTAGGGTTAGGGTTAGGGTTAGGGTTAGGGTTAGGGTTAGGGTTAGGGTTAGGGTTAGGGTTAGGGTTAGGGTTAGGGTTAGGGTTAGGGTTAGGGTTAGGGTTAGGGTTAGGGTTAGGGTTAGGGTTAGGGTTAGGGTTAGGGTTAGGGTTAGGGTTAGGGTTAGGGTTAGGGTTAGGGTTAGGGTTAGGGTTAGGGTTAGGGTTAGGGTTAGGGTTAGGGTTAGGGTTAGGGTTAGGGTTAGGGTTAGGGTTAGGGTTAGGGTTAGGGTTAGGGTTAGGGTTAGGGTTAGGGTTAGGGTTAGGGTTAGGGTTAGGGTTAGGGTTAGGGTTAGGGTTAGGGTTAGGGTTAGGGTTAGGGTTAGGGTTAGGGTTAGGGTTAGGGTTAGGGTTAGGGTTAGGGTTAGGGTTAGGGTTAGGGTTAGGGTTAGGGTTAGGGTTAGGGTTAGGGTTAGGGTTAGGGTTAGGGTTAGGGTTAGGGTTAGGGTTAGGGTTAGGGTTAGGGTTAGGGTTAGGGTTAGGGTTAGGGTTAGGGTTAGGGTTAGGGTTAGGGTTAGGGTTAGGGTTAGGGTTAGGGTTAGGGTTAGGGTTAGGGTTAGGGTTAGGGTTAGGGTTAGGGTTAGGGTTAGGGTTAGGGTTAGGGTTAGGGTTAGGGTTAGGGTTAG
>NW_026646874.1:2500-57394 GCF_950005125.1 Chionomys nivalis | reverse complement strand
CCAGAGAAACAATTTATCTAGACTTCCTCTATGAGGTACACGAACGGCCAATAGGTCCATGGAGACCCCTGTACTCCACATGTTAGGGAAATGGAGATGTGATCCACACACCACATTGAGTAAACCTGGTTTAGTAAAAGAAGTTGAAAAACGGGTTGGAGAGATGGCTCTGTGGTTAAGAGCATTGCCTGCTGAGTTTGATGAGACCACATACAGACATAGAGTCAGGGCCAAGGGCCAGGGCCCGCGTTGTTGTGAATGAATGAGACAAAAGCTTTTGTTAGGATGTTTAAGGCTCACAGCCCTATCACCATGAGCCAGCGTGCTTCAGAGACAATACCAAGGAGAGTAAGGCAAGATGACTAGAAGAAGAAAAGAAGGCATGTTCATGTTCCTGAAGAAGAACTCACATCCAAGACATCCAAAGGACGACAAACACCAGCAAAAGGTTTACCAATTTTAAACCAGAGAAACAATTTTTCTAGACCTCCTCTATGAAGTACACGAATGGCCAATAGGTCCATGGAGACCCCTGTACTCCACATGTTAGGGAAATGGAGATGTGATCCACACCACATTGAGTAAACCTGGTTTAGTAAAGAAGTTGAAAAATGGGTTGGAGAGATGGCTCAGTGGTTAAGAGCATTGCCTGTTCTTCCAAAGGTCAGAAGTTCGATTCCTGGAAATCACATAATTGCTCTCAAAATGAGGTTTGGTGCCCTCTACTGGCAACATAAGGAAGAGGCATGAGAGATGGCTCCGTGGTTAAGATCATTGCCTGCTCTTCAAACCTCCTGAATTCAATTCCAGCCAACCACATAATGATTCACAACCATCTGCAATGAGGTCTTGTGCCCTCTTTTGGCTACAGTAAGAAAAACTGGAGAGATAGTTCAGTGGTTAAGAACATTGGCTGCCCTTCCAAAGGTCAGAAGTTCGATTCCTGGCTACCAAATAATTGCTCTCAAAAGGAGCTTTGGCGACCTCTAGTGGCACCACAAAAAAGAGGCAAGAGAGATGGCTCTGTGGTAAAGATCATTGCCTGCTGAGTTTGATGAGACCACATACAGACATAGAGTCAGTCCCAAGGGCCAGGGCCCGCGTTGTTGTGAATGAATGAGGCAAAAGCTTTTGTTAGGATGTTTAAGGCTCACAGCTCTATCACCATGAGCCAGCGTGCTTCAGAGACAATACCAAGGAGAGTAAGGCAAGATGACTAGAAGAAGAAAATACAGGCATGTTCCTGTTCCTGAAGAAGAACTCACATCCAAGACATCCAAAGAACGACAAACACCAGCAAAAGGTTTACCAATTTTAAACCAGAGAAACAATTTATCTAGACCTCCTCTACGAGGTACACGAATGGCCAATAGGTCCATGGAGACCCCTGTACTCCACATGTTAGGGAAATGGAGATGTGATCCTCAAAACATATGGAGGAAACCTGGTTTAGTAAAAGAAGTTGAAAAACCTTTTGGAGAGATGGCTCAGTGGTTAAGAGCATTGCCTGCTCTTCCAAAGTTCAGAAGTTCAATTCCTGGAAATCACATAGTTGCTCTCAAAATGAGGTTTGGTGCCCTCTACTGGCAACAGAGGGGAGAGGCAGGAGAGATGGCTCAGTGGTTAAGAGCATTGCCTGCTCTTCCAAAGTTCAGAAGTTCAATTCCTGGAAATCACATAGTTGCTCTCAAAATGAGGTTTGGTGCCCTCTACTGGCAACAGAGGGGAGAGGCAGGAGAGATGGCTCAGTGGTTAAGAGCATTGCCTGCTCTTCCAAAGTTCAGAAGTTCGATTCCTGGAAATCACATAATTGCTCTCAAAATGAGGTTTGGTGCCCTCTACTGGCAACAGAAGGAAGAGGCAGGAGAGATGGCTCAGTGGTTAAGAGCATTGCCTGCTGAGGTTGATGAGGCCAAGTGGACACATACAGCCAGGGCCCACGTTGTTGTCTCAGAATCAGGCAAAACATTTTGTTAGGATAATAAAGACTCACAGCTCTATCACCATTAGCCTGCATGCTTCAGGGACACCACCAAGCAGAATGAAAAAAGATGGTTAGAAGAAGAAAATACAGGCATGTTCATGTTCCTTAAGAAGAACTCACATCCAAGACATACAAAGGACTACAAACACCAGCAAAAGGTTTACCAATTTAAAGCCAGACAAACAATGTATCCAGACTTCATTTATGAGGTACACAAACGGCCAATATGTCCATGGAGTCCCCTGTACTCCACATGTTAGTGGAATGCAGATATGATCCACACACCACATTGAGTAAACCTGGTTTAGTTAAAGAAGTTGAAAAACGGGTTGGAGAGATGGCTCAGTGCTTCAGAACATTGCCTGCTCTTCCAACCTCCTGAACTGAATTCCAGGCAACCACATAATGGCTCACAACCATGTGCAATGAGGTCTTGTGCCCTCTTTTGGATACAGAAATAAGAGCTGGGGAGATAGCTCAGTGGTTAAGAGCTCTGCCTGCCCTTCCAATGGTCAGAAGTTCGATTCTTGGCAACCACATAATTGCTCTCAAAAGGAGGTTTGGTGCCCTCTACTGGCAACAGAAGGAAGATGCAAGAGAGATGGCTCAATGGTTAAGAGAATTGCCTGCTCTTCCAACCTCCTGAATTCAATTCCAGGCAACCACATAATGGGTCACAACCATCTGCAATGAGGTCTTGTGCCCTCTTTTGGCTACAGCAAGAAGAGCTGGAGAGATAGCTCAGTGGTTAAGAGCATTGGTTGCCCTTCCAAAGGTCAGAAGTTCGATTCCTGGGAACCACGTAATTGCTCTCAAAAGGAGATTTGGTTCGCTCTATTGGCAACAGATTGAAGAGGCAGGAGATATGGCTCTGTGGTAAAGAGCTTTGCCTGCTGAGTTTGATGAGGCCAAGAACAGACATAGAGTCAGGGCACAGGGCCAGGGCCCACGTTGTTGTGACTGAATGAGGCAAAAGCTCTTGTTAGGAGGTTAAAGACTCACAGCTCTATCACCAGGAGCCAGCGTGCTTCAGAGACAACACCAAGGAGAGTAAGGCAAGATGGCTATAAGAAGAAAATATTGGCATGTTCATGTACCTGAAGAAGAACTCATATCCAAGCAATCAAAGGACTAGAAACACCAGCAAAATATTAACATATTTAAAGCCAGAGAAACAATTTATCTAGACTTAAACTATGAGGTACATGAATGGCCAATAGGTCCATGGAGACCCCTGTACTCCACATGTTAGGGGAATGGAGATGTGATCCACACACCACATTGAGTAAACCTGGTTTAGTAAAAGAAGTTGAAAAACGGGTTGGAGAGATGGCTCAGTGGTTAAGAGCATTGCCTGCTCTTACAAAGTTTAGAAGTTCGATTCCTGGAAATCACATAGTTGCTCTCAAAATGAGGTTTGGTGCCCTCTACTGGCAACAGAGGGGAGAGGCAGGAGAGATGGCTCAGTGGTGAAGAGCATTGGCTGCCCTTCCAAAGGTCAGAAGTTCGATTCCTGGCTACCAAATAATTGCTCTCATAAGGAGGTTTGGTGCCCTCTAGTGGCACCACAAGGAAGAGGCAAGAGAGATGGCTCTGTGGTAAAGAGCATTGCCTGCTGAGTTTGATGAGACCACATACAGACATAGAGTCAGGGCCAAGGGCCAGGGCCCACGTTGTTGTGACTGAATGAGGCAAAAGCTTTTGTTAGGATGTTAAAGCCTCACAGATCTATCACCATGAGCCAGCGTGCTTCAGAGACAACACCAAGGAGAGTAAGGCAAGATGACTAGAAGAAGAAAATACAGGCATGTTCATGTTCCTGAAGGAGAATTCACATCCAAGACATCCAAAGGACGACAAACACCAGCAAAAGGTTTACCAATTTTAAGCCAGAGAAACAATTTATCTAGACCTCCTCTATGAGGTTCAAGAACGGCCAATAGGTCCATGGAGACCCCTGTACTCCACATGTTAGGGAAATGGAGATGTGATCCACACCACATTGAGTAAACCTGGTTTAGTAAAAGAAGTTGAAAAATGGGTTGGAGAGATGGCTCAGTGGTTAAGAGCATTGCCTGTTCTTCCAAAGGTCAGAAGTTCGATTCCTGGAAATCACATAATTGCTCTCAAAATGAGGTTTGGTGCCCTCTACTGGCAACATAAGGAAGAGGCATGAGAGATGGCTCCGTGGTTAAGATCATTGCCTGCTCTTCCAACCTCCTGAATTCAATTCCAGGCAACCACATAATGATTCACAACCATCTGCAATGAGGTCTTGTGCCCTCTTTTGGCTACAGTAAGAAAAACGGGAGAGATAGTTCAGTGGTTAAGAACATTGGCTGCCCTTCCAAAGGTCAGATGTTCGATTCCTGGCTACCAAATAATTGCTCTCAAAAGGAGGTTTGGTGACCTCTAGTGGCACCACAAGGAAGAGGCAAGAGAGATGGCTCTGTGGTAAAGAGCATTGCCTGCTGAGTTTGATGAGACCACATACAGACATAGAGTCAGGGCCAAGGGCCAGGGCCCGCGTTGTTGTGAATGAATGAGACAAAAGCTTTTGTTAGGATGTGTAAGGCTCACAGCTCTATCACCACGAGCCAGCGTGCTTCAGAGACAACACCAAGGAGAGTAAGGCAAGATGACTAGAAGAAGAAAATACAGGCATGTTCATGTTCCTGAAGAAGAATTCACATCCAAGACATCCAAAGGACGACAAACACCAGCAAAAGGTTTACCAATTTTAAACCAGAGAAACAATTTATCTAGACCTCCTCTATGAGGTCCACGGAGATCCCTGTACTCCACATGTTAGGGAAATGGAGATGTGATCCACACACCACATTGAGTAAACCTGGTTTAGTAAAAGAAGTTGAAAAACGGGTTGGAGAGATGGCTCAGTGGTTAAGAGCATTGCCTGCTCTTCCAAAGTTCAGAAGTTCGATTCCTGGGAATCACATAGTTGCTCTCAAAATGAGGTTTGGTGCCCTCTACTGGCAACAGAGGGGAGAGGCAGGAGAGATGGCTCAGTGGTTAAGAGCATTGCCTGCTCTTCCAAGGTTCAGAAGTTCGATTCCTGGAAATCACATAATTGCTCTCAAAATGAGGTTTGGTGCCCTCTACTGGCAACAGAAGGAAGAGGCAGGAGAGATGGCTCAGTGGTTAAGAGCATTGCCTGCTGAGGTTGATGAGGCCAAGTGGACACATACAGCCAGGGCCCACGTTGTTGTCTCAGAATCAGGCAAAACATTTTGTTAGGATAATAAAGACTCAAAGCTCTATCAGCATGAGCCTGCATGCTTCAGGGACACCACCAAGCAGAATGAGGAAAGATGGTTAGAAGAAGAAAATACAGGCATGTTCATGTTCCTTAAGAAGAACTCACATCCAAGACATCCAAAGGACGACAAACACCAGCAAAAGGTTTACCAATTTAAAGCCAGACAAACAATTTATCTAGACTTCATCTATGAGGTAGGCGAACGGCCAATATGCCCATGAAGACCCCTGTACTCCACATGTTAGTGGAATGCAGATATGATCCACACACCACATTGAGTAAACCTGGTTTAGTTCAAGAAGTTGAAAAACGGGTTGGAGAGATGGCTCAGTGGTGAAGAACATTGCCTGCTGTTCCAACCTCCTGAACTGAATTCCAGGCAACCACATAATGGCTCACAACCCTCTGCAATGAGGTCTTGTGCCCTCTTTTGGATACAGAAAGAAGAGCTGGGGAGAAAACTCAGTGGTTAAGAGCTTTGCCTGCCCTTCCAAAGGTCAGAAGTTCGATTCCTGGCAACCACATAATTGCTCTCAAAAGGAGGTTTGGTGCCCTCTACTGGCAACAGAAGGAAGATGCAAGAGAGATGGCTCAATGGTTAAGAGAATTGCCTGCTCTTCCGACCTCCTGAATTCAATTCCAGGCGACCACATAATGGGTCACAACCATCTGCCATGAGGTCTTGTGCCCTCTTTTGGCTACAGTAAGAAGAGCTGGAGAGACAGCTCAGTGGTTAAGAGCATTGGTTGCCCTTCCATAGGTCAGAAGTTCGATTCCTGGGAACCACGTAATTGCTCTCAAAAGGAGGTTTGGCGCCCTCTAGTGGCACCACAAGGAAGAGGCAGGAAAGATGGCTCTGTGGTAAAGAGCTCTGCCTGCTGAGTTTGATGAGGCCAAGAACAGACATAGAGTCGGGGCACAGGGCCAGGGCCCAGGTTGTTGTGACTGAATGAGGCAAAAGCTCTTGTTAGGATGTTAAAGACTCACAGCTCTATCACCATGAGCCAGCGTGCTTCAGAGACAACAGCAAGAAGAGTAAGGCAAGATGGCTAGAAGAAGAAAATATTGGCATGTTCATGTGCCTGAAGAAGAAGAACTCATATCCAAGACAATCAAAGGACTACAAACACCAGCAAAATGTTAACCTATTTAAAGCCAGAGAAACAATTTATCTAGACCTCCTCTATGAGGTACATGAATGGCCAATAGGTCCATGCAGACCCCTGTACTCCACACGTCAGGGAAATGGAGATGTGATCCACACACCACATTGACTAAAGCTGGTTTAGTAAAAGAAGTTGAAAAACGGGTTGGAGAGATGGCTCAGTGGTTAAGAGCATTGCCTGCTCTTCCAAAGGTCAGAAGTTCGATTCCTGGAAATCACATAATTTCTCTCAAAAGGAGGTTTGGTGCCCTCTACTGGCAACATAAGGAAGAGGCATGAGAGATGGCTCCGTGGTTAAGATCATTGCCTCCTCTTCCAACCTCCTGAATTCAATTCCAGGCAACCACATAATGGCTCACAACCATCTGCAGTTAGGTCTTGTGCCCTCTTTTCGATACAAAAATAAGAGCTGGTGTGTTAGCTCAGTGGATAAGAGCTTTGGCTGCCCTTCCAAAGGTCAGAAGTTCGATTCCTGGCAACCACATAATTGCTCTCAAAAGGAGGTTTGGTGCCCTCTACTGGCAACAGAAGGAAGATGCAAGAGAGATGGCTCAATGGTTAAGAGAATTGCCTGCTCTTCCAACCTCCTGAATTCAATTCCAGGCGACCACATAATGGGTCACAACCATCTGCCATGAGGTCTTGTGCCCTCTTTTGGCTACAGTAAGAAGAGCTGGAGAGACAGCTCAGTGGTTAAGAGCATTGGTTGCCCTTCCAAAGGTCAGAAGTTCGATTCCTGGGAACCACGTAATTGCTCTCAAAAGGAGGTTTGGCGCCCTCTAGTGGCACCACAAGGAAGAGGCAGGAAAGATGGCTCTGTGGTAAAGAGCTCTGCCTGCTGAGTTTGATGAGGCCAAGAACAGACATAGAGTCGGGGCACTTCCTGCCTGATCTTCCAAAGGTCAGAAGTTCGATTCCTGGAAATCACATAATTGCTCTCAAAAGGAGGTTTGGTGCCCTCTACTGGCAACATAAGGAAGAGGCATGAGAGATGGCTCCGTGGTTAAGATCATTGCCTCCTCTTCCAACCTCCTGAATTCAATTCCAGGTAACCACATAATGGCTCACAACCATCTGCAATGAGGTCTTGTGCCCTCTTTTGGATACAAAAATAAGAGCTGGGGTGTTAGCTCAGTGGATAAGAGCTTTGGCTGCCCTTCCAAAGGTCAGAAGTTCCATTCCTGGCAATCCCATAATTGCTCTCAAAAGGTAGATTTGGTGCCCTTCACTGGCAAAAAAGAAGAGGCATGAGAGATGGTTCAGTGATTAAGAGCATTGCCTGCTCTTAGAACCTCCTGAAATCAATTGCAGGCAACCACATAATGATTCACAACCATCTGCCATGAGGTCTTGTGCCCTCTTTTGGCTACAGTAAGAAAAGCTGGAGAGATAGGTCAGTGGTTAAGAACATTGGCTGCCCTTCCGAAGGTCAGAATTTCGATTCCTGGCTACCAAATAATTGCTCTCAAAAGGAGGTTTGGCGTCCTCTAGTGGCACCACAAGGAAGAGGCAAGAGAGATGGCTCTGTGGTAAAGAGCATTGCCTGCTGAGTTTGATGAGACCACAGACAGACATAGAGTCAGGGCCAAGGGCCAGGGCCCGCGTTGTTGTGACTGAATGAGGCAAAAGCTTTTGTTAGGATGTTAAAGGCTCACAGCTCTATCACCACGAGCCAGCGTGCTTCAGAGACAACACCAAGGAGAGTAAGGCAAGATGACTAGAAGAAGAAAATACAGGCATGTTCATGTTCCTGAAGAAGAATTCACATCCAAGACATCCAAAGGACAAAAAACACCAGCAAAAGGTGTACCAATTTTAAGCCAGAGAAACAATTTATCTAGACTTCCTCTATGAGGTACACGAACGGCCAATAGGTCCATGGAGACCCCTGTACTCCACATGTTAGGGAAATGGAGATGTGATCCACACACCACATTGAGTAAACCTGGTTTAGTAAAAGAAGTTGAAAAACGGGTTGGAGAGATGGCTCTGTGGTTAAGAGCATTGCCTGCTGAGTTTGATGAGACCACATACAGACATAGAGTCAGGGCCAAGGGCCAGGGCCCGCGTTGTTGTGAATGAATGAGACAAAAGCTTTTGTTAGGATGTTTAAGGCTCACAGCCCTATCACCATGAGCCAGCGTGCTTCAGAGACAATACCAAGGAGAGTAAGGCAAGATGACTAGAAGAAGAAAAGAAGGCATGTTCATGTTCCTGAAGAAGAACTCACATCCAAGACATCCAAAGGACGACAAACACCAGCAAAAGGTTTACCAATTTTAAACCAGAGAAACAATTTATCTAGACCTCCTCTATGAGGTACACGAATGGCCAATAGGTCCATGGAGACCCCTGTACTCCACATGTTAGGGAAATGGAGATGTGATCCACACCACATTGAGTAAACCTGGTTTAGTAAAGAAGTTGAAAAATGGGTTGGAGAGATGGCTCAGTGGTTAAGAGCATTGCCTGTTCTTCCAAAGGTCAGAAGTTCGATTCCTGGAAATCACATAATTGCTCTCAAAATGAGGTTTGGTGCCCTCTACTGGCAACATAAGGAAGAGGCATGAGAGATGGCTCCGTGGTTAAGATCATTGCCTGCTCTTCAAACCTCCTGAATTCAATTCCAGCCAACCACATAATGATTCACAACCATCTGCAATGAGGTCTTGTGCCCTCTTTTGGCTACAGTAAGAAAAACTGGAGAGATAGTTCAGTGGTTAAGAACATTGGCTGCCCTTCCAAAGGTCAGAAGTTCGATTCCTGGCTACCAAATAATTGCTCTCAAAAGGAGCTTTGGCGACCTCTAGTGGCACCACAAAAAAGAGGCAAGAGAGATGGCTCTGTGGTAAAGATCATTGCCTGCTGAGTTTGATGAGACCACATACAGACATAGAGTCAGTCCCAAGGGCCAGGGCCCGCGTTGTTGTGAATGAATGAGGCAAAAGCTTTTGTTAGGATGTTTAAGGCTCACAGCTCTATCACCATGAGCCAGCGTGCTTCAGAGACAATACCAAGGAGAGTAAGGCAAGATGACTAGAAGAAGAAAATACAGGCATGTTCCTGTTCCTGAAGAAGAACTCACATCCAAGACATCCAAAGAACGACAAACACCAGCAAAAGGTTTACCAATTTTAAACCAGAGAAACAATTTATCTAGACCTCCTCTACGAGGTACACGAATGGCCAATAGGTCCATGGAGACCCCTGTACTCCACATGTTAGGGAAATGGAGATGTGATCCTCAAAACATATGGAGGAAACCTGGTTTAGTAAAAGAAGTTGAAAAACCTTTTGGAGAGATGGCTCAGTGGTTAAGAGCATTGCCTGCTCTTCCAAAGTTCAGAAGTTCAATTCCTGGAAATCACATAGTTGCTCTCAAAATGAGGTTTGGTGCCCTCTACTGGCAACAGAGGGGAGAGGCAGGAGAGATGGCTCTGTGGTTAAGAGCATTGACTGCTCTTCCAAAGTTCAGAAGTTCGATTCCTGGAAATCACATAATTGCTCTCAAAATGAGGTTTGGTGCCCTCTACTGGCAACAGAAGGAAGAGGCAGGAGAGATGGCTCAGTGGTTAAGAGCATTGCCTGCTGAGGTTGATGAGGCCAAGTGGACACATACAGCCAGGGCCCACGTTGTTGTCTCAGAATCAGGCAAAACATTTTGTTAGGATAATAAAGACTCACAGCTCTATCACCATTAGCCTGCATGCTTCAGGGACACCACCAAGCAGAATGAAAAAAGATGGTTAGAAGAAGAAAATACAGGCATGTTCATGTTCCTTAAGAAGAACTCACATCCAAGACATACAAAGGACTACAAACACCAGCAAAAGGCTTACCAATTGAAAGCCAGACAAACAATGTATCCAGACTTCATTTATGAGGTACACAAACGGCCAATATGTCCATGGAGTCCCCTGTACTCCACATGTTAGTGGAATGCAGATATGATCCACAGACCACATTGAGTAAACCTGGTTTAGTTCAAGAAGTTGAAAAACGGGTTGGAGAGATGGCTCAGTGCTTAAGAACATTGCCTGCTCTTCCAACCTCCTGAACTGAATTCCAGGCAACCACATAATGGCTCACAACCATGTGCAATGAGGTCTTGTGCCCTCTTTTGGATACAGAAATAAGAGCTGGGGAGATAGCTCAGTGGTTAAGAGCTCTGCCTGCCCTTCCAATGGTCAGAAGTTCGATTCTTGGCAACCACATAATAGCTCTCAAAAGGAGGTTTGGTGCCCTCTACTGGCAACAGAAGGAAGATGCAAGAGAGATGGCTCAATGGTTAAGAGAATTGCCTGCTCTTCCAACCTCCTGAATTCAATTCCAGGCAACCACATAATGGGTCACAACCATCTGCAATGAGGTCTTGTGCCCTCTTTTGGCTACAGCAAGAAGAGCTGGAGAGATAGCTCAGTGGTTAAGAGCATTGGTTGCCCTTCCAAAGGTCAGAAGTTCGATTCCTGGGAACCACGTAATTGCTCTCAAAAGGAGCTTTGGTTCGCTCTATTGGCAACAGAAGGAAGAGGCAGGAGATATGGCTCTGTGGTAAAGAGCTTTGCCTGCTGAGTTTGATGAGGCCAAGAACAGACATAGAGTCAGGGCACAGGGCCAGGGCCCACGTTGTTGTGACTGAATGAGGCAAAAGCTCTTGTTAGGAGGTTAAAGACTCACAGCTCTATCACCAGGAGCCAGCGTGCTTCAGAGACAACACCAAGGAGAGTAAGGCAAGATGGCTATAAGAAGAAAATATTGGCATGTTCATGTACCTGAAGAAGAACTCATATCCAAGCAATCAAAGGACTAGAAACACCAGCAAAATATTAACATATTTAAAGCCAGAGAAACAATTTATCTAGACTTAAACTATGAGGTACATGAATGGCCAATAGGTCCATGGAGACCCCTGTACTCCACATGTTAGGGGAATGGAGATGTGATCCACACACCACATTGAGTAAACCTGGTTTAGTAAAAGAAGTTGAAAAACGGGTTGGAGAGATGGCTCAGTGGTTAAGAGCATTGCCTGCTCTTACAAAGTTCAGAAGTTCGATTCCTGGAAATCACATAGTTGCTCTCAAAATGAGGTTTGGTGCCCTCTACTGGCAACAGAGGGGAGAGGCAGGAGAGATGGCTCAGTGGTGAAGAGCATTGGCTGCCCTTCCAAAGGTCAGAAGTTCGATTCCTGGCTACCAAATAATTGCTCTCATAAGGAGGTTTGGTGCCCTCTAGTGGCACCACAAGGAAGAGGCAAGAGAGATGGCTCTGTGGTAAAGAGCATTGCCTGCTGAGTTTGATGAGACCACATACAGACATAGAGTCATGGCCAAGGGCCAGGGCCCACGTTGTTGTGACTGAATGAGGCAAAACTTTTGTTAGGATGTTAAAGCCTCACAGATCTATCACCATGAGCCAGCGTGCTTCAGAGACAACACCAAGGAGAGTAAGGCAAGATGACTAGAAGAAGAAAATACAGGCATGTTCATGTTCCTGAAGAAGAACTGACATCCAAGACATCCAAAGGACGACAAACACCAGCAAAAGGTTTACCATTTTTAAGCCAGAGAAACAATTTATCTAGACCTCCTCTATGAGGTTCAAGAACGGCCAATAGGTCCATGGAGACCCCTGTACTCCACATGTTAGGGAAATGGAGATGTGATGCACACCACATTGAGTAAACCTGGTTTAGTAAAAGAATTGAAAAATGGGTTGGAGAGATGGCTCAGTGGTTAAGATCATTGCCTGTTCTTCCAAAGGTCAGAAGTTCGATTCCTGGAAATCACATAATTGCTCTCAAAATGAGGTTTGGTGCGCTCTACTGTCAACATAAGGAAGAGGCATGAGAGATGGCTCCGTGGTTAAGATCATTGCCTGCTCTTCCAACCTCCTGAATTCAATTCCAGGCAACCACATAATGATTCACAACCATCTGCAATGAGGTCTTGTGCCCTCTTTTGGCTACAGTAAGAAAAACTGGAGAGATAGTTCAGTGGTTAAGAACATTGGCTGCCCTTCCAAAGGTCAGAAGTTCGATTCCTGGCTACCAAATAATTGCTCTCAAAAGGAGCTTTGGCGACCTCTAGTGGCACCACAAGGAAGAGGCAAGAGAGATGGCTCTGTGGTAAAGAGCATTGCCTGCTGAGTTTGATGAGACCACATACAGACATAGAGTCAGGGCCAAGGGCCAGGGCCCGCGTTGTTGTGAATGAATGAGACAAAAGCTTTTGTTAGGATGTTTAAGGCTCACAGCTCTATCACCATGAGCCAGCGTGCTTCAGAGACAATACCAAGGAGAGTAAGGCAAGATGACTAGAAGAAGAAAATAAGGCATGTTCATGTTCCTGAAGAAGAACTCACATCCAAGACATCCAAAGAACGACAAACACCAGCAAAAGGTTTACCAATTTTAAACCAGAGAAACAATTTATCTAGACCTCCTCTATGAGGTACACGAATGGCCAATAGGTCCATGGAGACCCCTGTACTCCACATGTTAGGGAAATGGAGATGTGATCCACACCACATTGAGTAAACCTGGTTTAGTAAAGAAGTTGAAAAATGGGTTGGAGAGATGGCTCAGTGGTTAAGAGCATTGCCTGTTCTTCCAAAGGTCAGAAGTTCGATTCCTGGAAATCACATAATTGCTCTCAAAATGAGGTTTGGTGCCCTCTACTGGCAACATAAGGAAGAGGCATGAGAGATGGCTCCGTGGTTAAGATCATTGCCTGCTCTTCCAACCTCCTGAATTCAATTCCAGGCAACCACATAATGGCTGACAACCATCTGCAATGAGGTCTTGTGCCCTCTTTTGGATACAAAAATAAGAGCTGGGGTGTTAGCTCAGTGGATAAGAGCTTTGGCTGCCCTTCCAAAGGTCAGAAGTTCCATTCCTGGCAATCCCATAATTGCTCTCAAAAGGTAGATTTGGTGCCCTTTACTGGCAAAAAAGAAGAGGCATGAGAGATGGTTCAGTGCTTAAGAGCATTGCCTGCTCTTAGAACCTCCTGAAATCAATTGCAGGCAACCACATAATGATTCACAACCATCTGCCATGAGGTCTTGTGCCCTCTTTTGGCTACAGTAAGAAAAGCTGGAGAGATAGGTCAGTGGTTAAGAACATTGGCTGCCCTTCCGAAGGTCAGAGGTTCGATTCCTGGCTACCAAATAATTGCTCTCAAAAGGAGGTTTGGCGTCCTCTAGTGGCACCACAAGGAAGAGGCAAGAGAGATGGCTCTGTGGTAAAGAGCATTGCCTGCTGAGTTTGATGAGACCACATACAGACATAGAGTCAGGGCCAAGGGCCAGGGCCCGCGTTGTTGTGACTGAATGAGGCAAAAGCTTTTGTTAGGATGTTAAAGGCTCACAGCTCTATCACCACGAGCCAGCGTGCTTCAGTGACAACAACAAGGAGAGTAAGGCAAGATGACTAGAAGAAGAAAATACAGGTATGTTCATGTTCCTGAAGAAGAACTCACATCCAAGACATCCAAAGGACGACAAACACCAGCAAAAGGTGTACCAATTTTAAGCCAGAGAAACAATTTATCTAGACCTCCTCTATGAGGTACACGAATGGCCAATAGGTCCACGGAGACCCCTGTACTCCACATGTTAGGGAAATGGAGATGTGATCCACACCACATTGAGTAAACCTGGTTTAGTAAAAGAAGTTGAAAAATGGGTTGGAGAGATGGCTCAGTGGTTAAGAGCATTGCCTGTTCTTCCAAAGGTCAGAAGTTCGATTCCTGGGAATCACATAGTTGCTCTCAAAATGAGGTTTGGTGCCCTCTACTGGCAACATAAGGAAGAGGCATGAGAGATGGCTCAGTGGTTAAGATCATTGCCTGCTCTTCCAACCTCCTGAATTCAATTCCAGCCAACCACATAATGATTCACAACCATCTGCAATGAGGTCTTGTGCCCTCTTTTGGCTACAGTAAGAAAAACTGAAGAGATAGTTCAGTGGTTAAGAACATTGGCTGCCCTTCCAAAGGTCAGAAGTTCGATTCCTGGCTACCAAATAATTGCTCTCAAAAGGAGCTTTGGCGACCTCTAATGGCACCACAAGGAAGAGGCAAGAGAGATGGCTCTGTGGTAAAAAGCATTGCCTGCTGAGTTTGATGAGACCACATACAGACATAGAGTCAGGGCCAAGGGCCAGGGCCCGCGTTGTTGTGACTGAATGAGGCAAAAGCTTTTGTTAGGATGTTAAAGGCTCACAGCTCTATCACCATGAGCCAGCGTGCTTCAGAGACAATACCAAGGAGAGTAAGGCAAGATGACTAGAAGAAGAAAATACAGGCATGTTCCTGTTCCTGAAGAAGAACTCACATCCAAGACATCCAAAGAACGACAAACACCAGCAAAAGGTATACCAATTTTAAGCCAGAGAAACAATTTATCTAGACCTCCTGTATGAGGTACACGAATGGCCAATAGGTCCACGGAGACCCCTGTACTCCACACGTTAGTGGAATGCAGATGTGATCCTCAAAACATATGGAGGAAACCTGGTTTAGGTAAAGAAGTTGAAAAACCTTTTGGAGAGATGGCTCAGTGGTTAAAAGGATTGCCTGCTCTTCCAAAGTTCAGAAGTTCAATTACTGGAAATCACATAGTTGCTCTCAAAATGAGGTTTGGTGCCCTCTACTGGCAACAGAGGGGAGAGGCAGGAGAGATGGCTCAGTGGTTAAGAGCATTGCCTGCTCTTCCAAAGTTCAGAAGTTCGATTCCTGGAAATCACATAATTGCTCTCAAAATGAGGTTTGGTGCCCTCTACTGGCAACAGAAGGAAGAGGCAGGAGAGATGGCTCAGTGGTTAAGAGCATTGCCTGCTGAGGTTGATGAGGCCAAGTGGACACATACAGCCAGGGCCCACGTTGTTGTCTCAGAATCAGGCAAAACATTTTGTTAGGATAATAAAGACTCACAGCTCTATCACCATTAGCCTGCATGCTTCAGGGACACCACCAAGCAGAATGAAAAAAGATGGTTAGAAGAAGAAAATACAGGCATGTTCATGTTCCTTAAGAAGAACTCACATCCAAGACATACAAAGGACTACAAACACCAGCAAAAGGTTTACCAATTTAAAGCCAGACAAACAATGTATCCAGACTTCATTTATGAGGTACACAAACGGCCAATATGTCCATGGAGTCCCCTGTACTCCACATGTTAGTGGAATGCAGATATGATCCACACACCACATTGAGTAAACCTGGTTTAGTTAAAGAAGTTGAAAAACGGGTTGGAGAGATGGCTCAGTGCTTCAGAACATTGCCTGCTCTTCCAACCTCCTGAACTGAATTCCAGGCAACCACATAATGGCTCACAACCATGTGCAATGAGGTCTTGTGCCCTCTTTTGGATACAGAAATAAGAGCTGGGGAGATAGCTCAGTGGTTAAGAGCTCTGCCTGCCCTTCCAATGGTCAGAAGTTCGATTCTTGGCAACCACATAATTGCTCTCAAAAGGAGGTTTGGTGCCCTCTACTGGCAACAGAAGGAAGATGCAAGAGAGATGGCTCAATGGTTAAGAGAATTGCCTGCTCTTCCAACCTCCTGAATTCAATTCCAGGCAACCACATAATGGGTCACAACCATCTGCAATGAGGTCTTGTGCCCTCTTTTGGCTACAGCAAGAAGAGCTGGAGAGATAGCTCAGTGGTTAAGAGCATTGGTTGCCCTTCCAAAGGTCAGAAGTTCGATTCCTGGGAACCACGTAATTGCTCTCAAAAGGAGATTTGGTTCGCTCTATTGGCAACAGATTGAAGAGGCAGGAGATATGGCTCTGTGGTAAAGAGCTTTGCCTGCTGAGTTTGATGAGGCCAAGAACAGACATAGAGTCAGGGCACAGGGCCAGGGCCCACGTTGTTGTGACTGAATGAGGCAAAAGCTCTTGTTAGGAGGTTAAAGACTCACAGCTCTATCACCAGGAGCCAGCGTGCTTCAGAGACAACACCAAGGAGAGTAAGGCAAGATGGCTATAAGAAGAAAATATTGGCATGTTCATGTACCTGAAGAAGAACTCATATCCAAGCAATCAAAGGACTAGAAACACCAGCAAAATATTAACATATTTAAAGCCAGAGAAACAATTTATCTAGACTTAAACTATGAGGTACATGAATGGCCAATAGGTCCATGGAGACCCCTGTACTCCACATGTTAGGGGAATGGAGATGTGATCCACACACCACATTGAGTAAACCTGGTTTAGTAAAAGAAGTTGAAAAACGGGTTGGAGAGATGGCTCAGTGGTTAAGAGCATTGCCTGCTCTTACAAAGTTTAGAAGTTCGATTCCTGGAAATCACATAGTTGCTCTCAAAATGAGGTTTGGTGCCCTCTACTGGCAACAGAGGGGAGAGGCAGGAGAGATGGCTCAGTGGTGAAGAGCATTGGCTGCCCTTCCAAAGGTCAGAAGTTCGATTCCTGGCTACCAAATAATTGCTCTCATAAGGAGGTTTGGTGCCCTCTAGTGGCACCACAAGGAAGAGGCAAGAGAGATGGCTCTGTGGTAAAGAGCATTGCCTGCTGAGTTTGATGAGACCACATACAGACATAGAGTCAGGGCCAAGGGCCAGGGCCCACGTTGTTGTGACTGAATGAGGCAAAAGCTTTTGTTAGGATGTTAAAGCCTCACAGATCTATCACCATGAGCCAGCGTGCTTCAGAGACAACACCAAGGAGAGTAAGGCAAGATGACTAGAAGAAGAAAATACAGGCATGTTCATGTTCCTGAAGGAGAATTCACATCCAAGACATCCAAAGGACGACAAACACCAGCAAAAGGTTTACCAATTTTAAGCCAGAGAAACAATTTATCTAGACCTCCTCTATGAGGTTCAAGAACGGCCAATAGGTCCATGGAGACCCCTGTACTCCACATGTTAGGGAAATGGAGATGTGATCCACACCACATTGAGTAAACCTGGTTTAGTAAAAGAAGTTGAAAAATGGGTTGGAGAGATGGCTCAGTGGTTAAGAGCATTGCCTGTTCTTCCAAAGGTCAGAAGTTCGATTCCTGGAAATCACATAATTGCTCTCAAAATGAGGTTTGGTGCCCTCTACTGGCAACATAAGGAAGAGGCATGAGAGATGGCTCCGTGGTTAAGATCATTGCCTGCTCTTCCAACCTCCTGAATTCAATTCCAGGCAACCACATAATGATTCACAACCATCTGCAATGAGGTCTTGTGCCCTCTTTTGGCTACAGTAAGAAAAACGGGAGAGATAGTTCAGTGGTTAAGAACATTGGCTGCCCTTCCAAAGGTCAGATGTTCGATTCCTGGCTACCAAATAATTGCTCTCAAAAGGAGGTTTGGTGACCTCTAGTGGCACCACAAGGAAGAGGCAAGAGAGATGGCTCTGTGGTAAAGAGCATTGCCTGCTGAGTTTGATGAGACCACATACAGACATAGAGTCAGGGCCAAGGGCCAGGGCCCGCGTTGTTGTGAATGAATGAGACAAAAGCTTTTGTTAGGATGTGTAAGGCTCACAGCTCTATCACCACGAGCCAGCGTGCTTCAGAGACAACACCAAGGAGAGTAAGGCAAGATGACTAGAAGAAGAAAATACAGGCATGTTCATGTTCCTGAAGAAGAATTCACATCCAAGACATCCAAAGGACGACAAACACCAGCAAAAGGTTTACCAATTTTAAACCAGAGAAACAATTTATCTAGACCTCCTCTATGAGGTCCACGGAGATCCCTGTACTCCACATGTTAGGGAAATGGAGATGTGATCCACACACCACATTGAGTAAACCTGGTTTAGTAAAAGAAGTTGAAAAACGGGTTGGAGAGATGGCTCAGTGGTTAAGAGCATTGCCTGCTCTTCCAAAGTTCAGAAGTTCGATTCCTGGGAATCACATAGTTGCTCTCAAAATGAGGTTTGGTGCCCTCTACTGGCAACAGAGGGGAGAGGCAGGAGAGATGGCTCAGTGGTTAAGAGCATTGCCTGCTCTTCCAAGGTTCAGAAGTTCGATTCCTGGAAATCACATAATTGCTCTCAAAATGAGGTTTGGTGCCCTCTACTGGCAACAGAAGGAAGAGGCAGGAGAGATGGCTCAGTGGTTAAGAGCATTGCCTGCTGAGGTTGATGAGGCCAAGTGGACACATACAGCCAGGGCCCACGTTGTTGTCTCAGAATCAGGCAAAACATTTTGTTAGGATAATAAAGACTCAAAGCTCTATCAGCATGAGCCTGCATGCTTCAGGGACACCACCAAGCAGAATGAGGAAAGATGGTTAGAAGAAGAAAATACAGGCATGTTCATGTTCCTTAAGAAGAACTCACATCCAAGACATCCAAAGGACGACAAACACCAGCAAAAGGTTTACCAATTTAAAGCCAGACAAACAATTTATCTAGACTTCATCTATGAGGTAGGCGAACGGCCAATATGCCCATGAAGACCCCTGTACTCCACATGTTAGTGGAATGCAGATATGATCCACACACCACATTGAGTAAACCTGGTTTAGTTCAAGAAGTTGAAAAACGGGTTGGAGAGATGGCTCAGTGGTGAAGAACATTGCCTGCTGTTCCAACCTCCTGAACTGAATTCCAGGCAACCACATAATGGCTCACAACCCTCTGCAATGAGGTCTTGTGCCCTCTTTTGGATACAGAAAGAAGAGCTGGGGAGAAAACTCAGTGGTTAAGAGCTTTGCCTGCCCTTCCAAAGGTCAGAAGTTCGATTCCTGGCAACCACATAATTGCTCTCAAAAGGAGGTTTGGTGCCCTCTACTGGCAACAGAAGGAAGATGCAAGAGAGATGGCTCAATGGTTAAGAGAATTGCCTGCTCTTCCGACCTCCTGAATTCAATTCCAGGCGACCACATAATGGGTCACAACCATCTGCCATGAGGTCTTGTGCCCTCTTTTGGCTACAGTAAGAAGAGCTGGAGAGACAGCTCAGTGGTTAAGAGCATTGGTTGCCCTTCCATAGGTCAGAAGTTCGATCCCTGGGAACCACGTAATTGCTCTCAAAAGGAGGTTTGGCGCCCTCTAGTGGCACCACAAGGAAGAGGCAGGAAAGATGGCTCTGTGGTAAAGAGCTCTGCCTGCTGAGTTTGATGAGGCCAAGAACAGACATAGAGTCGGGGCACAGGGCCAGGGCCCAGGTTGTTGTGACTGAATGAGGCAAAAGCTCTTGTTAGGATGTTAAAGACTCACAGCTCTATCACCATGAGCCAGCGTGCTTCAGAGACAACAGCAAGAAGAGTAAGGCAAGATGGCTAGAAGAAGAAAATATTGGCATGTTCATGTGCCTGAAGAAGAAGAACTCATATCCAAGACAATCAAAGGACTACAAACACCAGCAAAATGTTAACCTATTTAAAGCCAGAGAAACAATTTATCTAGACCTCCTCTATGAGGTACATGAATGGCCAATAGGTCCATGCAGACCCCTGTACTCCACACGTCAGGGAAATGGAGATGTGATCCACACACCACATTGACTAAAGCTGGTTTAGTAAAAGAAGTTGAAAAACGGGTTGGAGAGATGGCTCAGTGGTTAAGAGCATTGCCTGCTCTTCCAAAGGTCAGAAGTTCGATTCCTGGAAATCACATAATTTCTCTCAAAAGGAGGTTTGGTGCCCTCTACTGGCAACATAAGGAAGAGGCATGAGAGATGGCTCCGTGGTTAAGATCATTGCCTCCTCTTCCAACCTCCTGAATTCAATTCCAGGCAACCACATAATGGCTCACAACCATCTGCAGTTAGGTCTTGTGCCCTCTTTTCGATACAAAAATAAGAGCTGGTGTGTTAGCTCAGTGGATAAGAGCTTTGGCTGCCCTTCCAAAGGTCAGAAGTTCGATTCCTGGAAACCACATAATTGCTCTCAAAAGGAGGTTTGGTGCCCTCTACTGGCAACAGAAGGAAGATGCAAGAGAGATGGCTCAATGGTTAAGAGAATTGCCTGCTCTTCCAACCTCCTGAGTTCAATTCCAGGCGACCACATAATGGGTCACAACCATCTGCCATGAGGTCTTGTGCCCTCTTTTGGCTACAGTAAGAAGAGCTGGAGAGACAGCTCAGTGGTTAAGAGCATTGGTTGCCCTTCCAAAGGTCAGAAGTTCGATTCCTGGGAACCACGTAATTGCTCTCAAAAGGAGGTTTGGCGCCCTCTAGTGGCACCACAAGGAAGCGGCAGGAAAGATGGCTCTGTGGTAAAGAGCTCTGCCTGCTGAGTTTGATGAGGCCAAGAACAGACATAGAGTCGGGGCACTTCCTGCCTGCTCTTCCAAAGGTCAGAAGTTCGATTCCTGGAAATCACATAATTGCTCTCAAAAGGAGGTTTGGTGCCCTCTACTGGCAACATAAGGAAGAGGCATGAGAGATGGCTCCGTGGTTAAGATCATTGCCTCCTCTTCCAACCTCCTGAATTCAATTCCAGGTAACCACATAATGGCTCACAACCATCTGCAATGAGGTCTTGTGCCCTCTTTTGGATACAAAAATAAGAGCTGGGGTGTTAGCTCAGTGGATAAGAGCTTTGGCTGCCCTTCCAAAGGTCAGAAGTTCCATTCCTGGCAATCCCATAATTGCTCTCAAAAGGTAGATTTGGTGCCCTTCACTGGCAAAAAAGAAGAGGCATGAGAGATGGTTCAGTGATTAAGAGCATTGCCTGCTCTTAGAACCTCCTGAAATCAATTGCAGGCAACCACATAATGATTCACAACCATCTGCCATGAGGTCTTCTGCCCTCTTTTGGCTACAGTAAGAAAAGCTGGAGAGATAGGTCAGTGGTTAAGAACATTGGCTGCCCTTCCGAAGGTCAGAATTTCGATTCCTGGCTACCAAATAATTGCTCTCAAAAGGAGGTTTGGCGTCCTCTAGTGGCACCACAAGGAAGAGGCAAGAGAGATGGCTCTGTGGTAAAGAGCATTGCCTGCTGAGTTTGATGAGACCACAGACAGACATAGAGTCAGGGCCAAGGGCCAGGGCCCGCGTTGTTGTGACTGAATGAGGCAAAAGCTTTTGTTAGGATGTTAAAGGCTCACAGCTCTATCACCACGAGCCAGCGTGCTTCAGAGACAACACCAAGGAGAGTAAGGCAAGATGACTAGAAGAAGAAAATACAGGCATGTTCATGTTCCTGAAGAAGAATTCACATCCAAGACATCCAAAGGACAAAAAACACCAGCAAAAGGTGTACCAATTTTAAGCCAGAGAAACAATTTATCTAGACTTCCTCTATGAGGTACACGAACGGCCAATAGGTCCATGGAGACCCCTGTACTCCACATGTTAGGGAAATGGAGATGTGATCCACACACCACATTGAGTAAACCTGGTTTAGTAAAAGAAGTTGAAAAACGGGTTGGAGAGATGGCTCTGTGGTTAAGAGCATTGCCTGCTGAGTTTGATGAGACCACATACAGACATAGAGTCAGGGCCAAGGGCCAGGGCCCGCGTTGTTGTGAATGAATGAGACAAAAGCTTTTGTTAGGATGTTTAAGGCTCACAGCCCTATCACCATGAGCCAGCGTGCTTCAGAGACAATACCAAGGAGAGTAAGGCAAGATGACTAGAAGAAGAAAAGAAGGCATGTTCATGTTCCTGAAGAAGAACTCACATCCAAGACATCCAAAGGACGACAAACACCAGCAAAAGGTTTACCAATTTTAAACCAGAGAAACAATTTATCTAGACCTCCTCTATGAGGTACACGAATGGCCAATAGGTCCATGGAGACCCCTGTACTCCACATGTTAGGGAAATGGAGATGTGATCCACACCACATTGAGTAAACCTGGTTTAGTAAAGAAGTTGAAAAATGGGTTGGAGAGATGGCTCAGTGGTTAAGAGCATTGCCTGTTCTTCCAAAGGTCAGAAGTTCGATTCCTGGAAATCACATAATTGCTCTCAAAATGAGGTTTGGTGCCCTCTACTGGCAACATAAGGAAGAGGCATGAGAGATGGCTCCGTGGTTAAGATCATTGCCTGCTCTTCAAACCTCCTGAATTCAATTCCAGCCAACCACATAATGATTCACAACCATCTGCAATGAGGTCTTGTGCCCTCTTTTGGCTACAGTAAGAAAAACTGGAGAGATAGTTCAGTGGTTAAGAACATTGGCTGCCCTTCCAAAGGTCAGAAGTTCGATTCCTGGCTACCAAATAATTGCTCTCAAAAGGAGCTTTGGCGACCTCTAGTGGCACCACAAAAAAGAGGCAAGAGAGATGGCTCTGTGGTAAAGATCATTGCCTGCTGAGTTTGATGAGACCACATACAGACATAGAGTCAGTCCCAAGGGCCAGGGCCCGCGTTGTTGTGAATGAATGAGGCAAAAGCTTTTGTTAGGATGTTTAAGGCTCACAGCTCTATCACCATGAGCCAGCGTGCTTCAGAGACAATACCAAGGAGAGTAAGGCAAGATGACTAGAAGAAGAAAATACAGGCATGTTCCTGTTCCTGAAGAAGAACTCACATCCAAGACATCCAAAGAACGACAAACACCAGCAAAAGGTTTACCAATTTTAAACCAGAGAAACAATTTATCTAGACCTCCTCTACGAGGTACACGAATGGCCAATAGGTCCATGGAGACCCCTGTACTCCACATGTTAGGGAAATGGAGATGTGATCCTCAAAACATATGGAGGAAACCTGGTTTAGTAAAAGAAGTTGAAAAACCTTTTGGAGAGATGGCTCAGTGGTTAAGAGCATTGCCTGCTCTTCCAAAGTTCAGAAGTTCAATTCCTGGAAATCACATAGTTGCTCTCAAAATGAGGTTTGGTGCCCTCTACTGGCAACAGAGGGGAGAGGCAGGAGAGATGGCTCTGTGGTTAAGAGCATTGACTGCTCTTCCAAAGTTCAGAAGTTCGATTCCTGGAAATCACATAATTGCTCTCAAAATGAGGTTTGGTGCCCTCTACTGGCAACAGAAGGAAGAGGCAGGAGAGATGGCTCAGTGGTTAAGAGCATTGCCTGCTGAGGTTGATGAGGCCAAGTGGACACATACAGCCAGGGCCCACGTTGTTGTCTCAGAATCAGGCAAAACATTTTGTTAGGATAATAAAGACTCACAGCTCTATCACCATTAGCCTGCATGCTTCAGGGACACCACCAAGCAGAATGAAAAAAGATGGTTAGAAGAAGAAAATACAGGCATGTTCATGTTCCTTAAGAAGAACTCACATCCAAGACATACAAAGGACTACAAACACCAGCAAAAGGCTTACCAATTGAAAGCCAGACAAACAATGTATCCAGACTTCATTTATGAGGTACACAAACGGCCAATATGTCCATGGAGTCCCCTGTACTCCACATGTTAGTGGAATGCAGATATGATCCACAGACCACATTGAGTAAACCTGGTTTAGTTCAAGAAGTTGAAAAACGGGTTGGAGAGATGGCTCAGTGCTTAAGAACATTGCCTGCTCTTCCAACCTCCTGAACTGAATTCCAGGCAACCACATAATGGCTCACAACCATGTGCAATGAGGTCTTGTGCCCTCTTTTGGATACAGAAATAAGAGCTGGGGAGATAGCTCAGTGGTTAAGAGCTCTGCCTGCCCTTCCAATGGTCAGAAGTTCGATTCTTGGCAACCACATAATAGCTCTCAAAAGGAGGTTTGGTGCCCTCTACTGGCAACAGAAGGAAGATGCAAGAGAGATGGCTCAATGGTTAAGAGAATTGCCTGCTCTTCCAACCTCCTGAATTCAATTCCAGGCAACCACATAATGGGTCACAACCATCTGCAATGAGGTCTTGTGCCCTCTTTTGGCTACAGCAAGAAGAGCTGGAGAGATAGCTCAGTGGTTAAGAGCATTGGTTGCCCTTCCAAAGGTCAGAAGTTCGATTCCTGGGAACCACGTAATTGCTCTCAAAAGGAGCTTTGGTTCGCTCTATTGGCAACAGAAGGAAGAGGCAGGAGATATGGCTCTGTGGTAAAGAGCTTTGCCTGCTGAGTTTGATGAGGCCAAGAACAGACATAGAGTCAGGGCACAGGGCCAGGGCCCACGTTGTTGTGACTGAATGAGGCAAAAGCTCTTGTTAGGAGGTTAAAGACTCACAGCTCTATCACCAGGAGCCAGCGTGCTTCAGAGACAACACCAAGGAGAGTAAGGCAAGATGGCTATAAGAAGAAAATATTGGCATGTTCATGTACCTGAAGAAGAACTCATATCCAAGCAATCAAAGGACTAGAAACACCAGCAAAATATTAACATATTTAAAGCCAGAGAAACAATTTATCTAGACTTAAACTATGAGGTACATGAATGGCCAATAGGTCCATGGAGACCCCTGTACTCCACATGTTAGGGGAATGGAGATGTGATCCACACACCACATTGAGTAAACCTGGTTTAGTAAAAGAAGTTGAAAAACGGGTTGGAGAGATGGCTCAGTGGTTAAGAGCATTGCCTGCTCTTACAAAGTTCAGAAGTTCGATTCCTGGAAATCACATAGTTGCTCTCAAAATGAGGTTTGGTGCCCTCTACTGGCAACAGAGGGGAGAGGCAGGAGAGATGGCTCAGTGGTGAAGAGCATTGGCTGCCCTTCCAAAGGTCAGAAGTTCGATTCCTGGCTACCAAATAATTGCTCTCATAAGGAGGTTTGGTGCCCTCTAGTGGCACCACAAGGAAGAGGCAAGAGAGATGGCTCTGTGGTAAAGAGCATTGCCTGCTGAGTTTGATGAGACCACATACAGACATAGAGTCATGGCCAAGGGCCAGGGCCCACGTTGTTGTGACTGAATGAGGCAAAACTTTTGTTAGGATGTTAAAGCCTCACAGATCTATCACCATGAGCCAGCGTGCTTCAGAGACAACACCAAGGAGAGTAAGGCAAGATGACTAGAAGAAGAAAATACAGGCATGTTCATGTTCCTGAAGAAGAACTGACATCCAAGACATCCAAAGGACGACAAACACCAGCAAAAGGTTTACCATTTTTAAGCCAGAGAAACAATTTATCTAGACCTCCTCTATGAGGTTCAAGAACGGCCAATAGGTCCATGGAGACCCCTGTACTCCACATGTTAGGGAAATGGAGATGTGATGCACACCACATTGAGTAAACCTGGTTTAGTAAAAGAATTGAAAAATGGGTTGGAGAGATGGCTCAGTGGTTAAGATCATTGCCTGTTCTTCCAAAGGTCAGAAGTTCGATTCCTGGAAATCACATAATTGCTCTCAAAATGAGGTTTGGTGCGCTCTACTGTCAACATAAGGAAGAGGCATGAGAGATGGCTCCGTGGTTAAGATCATTGCCTGCTCTTCCAACCTCCTGAATTCAATTCCAGGCAACCACATAATGATTCACAACCATCTGCAATGAGGTCTTGTGCCCTCTTTTGGCTACAGTAAGAAAAACTGGAGAGATAGTTCAGTGGTTAAGAACATTGGCTGCCCTTCCAAAGGTCAGAAGTTCGATTCCTGGCTACCAAATAATTGCTCTCAAAAGGAGCTTTGGCGACCTCTAGTGGCACCACAAGGAAGAGGCAAGAGAGATGGCTCTGTGGTAAAGAGCATTGCCTGCTGAGTTTGATGAGACCACATACAGACATAGAGTCAGGGCCAAGGGCCAGGGCCCGCGTTGTTGTGAATGAATGAGACAAAAGCTTTTGTTAGGATGTTTAAGGCTCACAGCTCTATCACCATGAGCCAGCGTGCTTCAGAGACAATACCAAGGAGAGTAAGGCAAGATGACTAGAAGAAGAAAATAAGGCATGTTCATGTTCCTGAAGAAGAACTCACATCCAAGACATCCAAAGAACGACAAACACCAGCAAAAGGTTTACCAATTTTAAACCAGAGAAACAATTTATCTAGACCTCCTCTATGAGGTACACGAATGGCCAATAGGTCCATGGAGACCCCTGTACTCCACATGTTAGGGAAATGGAGATGTGATCCACACCACATTGAGTAAACCTGGTTTAGTAAAGAAGTTGAAAAATGGGTTGGAGAGATGGCTCAGTGGTTAAGAGCATTGCCTGTTCTTCCAAAGGTCAGAAGTTCGATTCCTGGAAATCACATAATTGCTCTCAAAATGAGGTTTGGTGCCCTCTACTGGCAACATAAGGAAGAGGCATGAGAGATGGCTCCGTGGTTAAGATCATTGCCTGCTCTTCCAACCTCCTGAATTCAATTCCAGGCAACCACATAATGGCTGACAACCATCTGCAATGAGGTCTTGTGCCCTCTTTTGGATACAAAAATAAGAGCTGGGGTGTTAGCTCAGTGGATAAGAGCTTTGGCTGCCCTTCCAAAGGTCAGAAGTTCCATTCCTGGCAATCCCATAATTGCTCTCAAAAGGTAGATTTGGTGCCCTTTACTGGCAAAAAAGAAGAGGCATGAGAGATGGTTCAGTGCTTAAGAGCATTGCCTGCTCTTAGAACCTCCTGAAATCAATTGCAGGCAACCACATAATGATTCACAACCATCTGCCATGAGGTCTTGTGCCCTCTTTTGGCTACAGTAAGAAAAGCTGGAGAGATAGGTCAGTGGTTAAGAACATTGGCTGCCCTTCCGAAGGTCAGAGGTTCGATTCCTGGCTACCAAATAATTGCTCTCAAAAGGAGGTTTGGCGTCCTCTAGTGGCACCACAAGGAAGAGGCAAGAGAGATGGCTCTGTGGTAAAGAGCATTGCCTGCTGAGTTTGATGAGACCACATACAGACATAGAGTCAGGGCCAAGGGCCAGGGCCCGCGTTGTTGTGACTGAATGAGGCAAAAGCTTTTGTTAGGATGTTAAAGGCTCACAGCTCTATCACCACGAGCCAGCGTGCTTCAGTGACAACAACAAGGAGAGTAAGGCAAGATGACTAGAAGAAGAAAATACAGGCATGTTCATGTTCCTGAAGAAGAACTCACATCCAAGACATCCAAAGGACGACAAACACCAGCAAAAGGTGTACCAATTTTAAGCCAGAGAAACAATTTATCTAGACCTCCTCTATGAGGTACACGAATGGCCAATAGGTCCACGGAGACCCCTGTACTCCACATGTTAGGGAAATGGAGATGTGATCCACACCACATTGAGTAAACCTGGTTTAGTAAAAGAAGTTGAAAAATGGGTTGGAGAGATGGCTCAGTGGTTAAGAGCATTGCCTGTTCTTCCAAAGGTCAGAAGTTCGATTCCTGGGAATCACATAGTTGCTCTCAAAATGAGGTTTGGTGCCCTCTACTGGCAACATAAGGAAGAGGCATGAGAGATGGCTCAGTGGTTAAGATCATTGCCTGCTCTTCCAACCTCCTGAATTCAATTCCAGCCAACCACATAATGATTCACAACCATCTGCAATGAGGTCTTGTGCCCTCTTTTGGCTACAGTAAGAAAAACTGAAGAGATAGTTCAGTGGTTAAGAACATTGGCTGCCCTTCCAAAGGTCAGAAGTTCGATTCCTGGCTACCAAATAATTGCTCTCAAAAGGAGCTTTGGCGACCTCTAATGGCACCACAAGGAAGAGGCAAGAGAGATGGCTCTGTGGTAAAAAGCATTGCCTGCTGAGTTTGATGAGACCACATACAGACATAGAGTCAGGGCCAAGGGCCAGGGCCCGCGTTGTTGTGACTGAATGAGGCAAAAGCTTTTGTTAGGATGTTAAAGGCTCACAGCTCTATCACCATGAGCCAGCGTGCTTCAGAGACAATACCAAGGAGAGTAAGGCAAGATGACTAGAAGAAGAAAATACAGGCATGTTCATGTTCCTGAAGAAGAACTCACATCCAAGACATCCAAAGAACGACAAACACCAGCAAAAGGTATACCAATTTTAAGCCAGAGAAACAATTTATCTAGACCTCCTGTATGAGGTACACGAATGGCCAATAGGTCCACGGAGACCCCTGTACTCCACACGTTAGTGGAATGCAGATGTGATCCTCAAAACATATGGAGGAAACCTGGTTTAGGTAAAGAAGTTGAAAAACCTTTTGGAGAGATGGCTCAGTGGTTAAAAGGATTGCCTGCTCTTCCAAAGTTCAGAAGTTCAATTACTGGAAATCACATAGTTGCTCTCAAAATGAGGTTTGGTGCCCTCTACTGGCAACAGAGGGGAGAGGCAGGAGAGATGGCTCAGTGGTTAAGAGCATTGCCTGCTCTTCCAAAGTTCAGAAGTTCGATTCCTGGAAATCACATAATTGCTCTCAAAATGAGGTTTGGTGCCCTCTACTGGCAACAGAAGGAAGAGGCAGGAGAGATGGCTCAGTGGTTAAGAGCATTGCCTGCTGAGGTTGATGAGGCCAAGTGGACACATACAGCCAGGGCCCACGTTGTTGTCTCAGAATCAGCCAAAACATTTTGTTAGGATAATAAAGACTCACAGCTCTATCACCATTAGCCTGCATGCTTCAGGGACACCACCAAGCAGAATGAAAAAAGATGGTTAGAAGAAGAAAATACAGGCATGTTCATGTTCCTTAAGAAGAACTCACATCCAAGACATACAAAGGACTACAAACACCAGCAAAAGGTTTACCAATTTAAAGCCAGACAAACAATGTATCCAGACTTCATTTATGAGGTACACAAACGGCCAATATGTCCATGGAGTCCCCTGTACTCCACATGTTAGTGGAATGCAGATATGATCCACACACCACATTGAGTAAACCTGGTTTAGTTAAAGAAGTTGAAAAACGGGTTGGAGAGATGGCTCAGTGCTTCAGAACATTGCCTGCTCTTCCAACCTCCTGAACTGAATTCCAGGCAACCACATAATGGCTCACAACCATGTGCAATGAGGTCTTGTGCCCTCTTTTGGATACAGAAATAAGAGCTGGGGAGATAGCTCAGTGGTTAAGAGCTCTGCCTGCCCTTCCAATGGTCAGAAGTTCGATTCTTGGCAACCACATAATTGCTCTCAAAAGGAGGTTTGGTGCCCTCTACTGGCAACAGAAGGAAGATGCAAGAGAGATGGCTCAATGGTTAAGAGAATTGCCTGCTCTTCCAACCTCCTGAATTCAATTCCAGGCAACCACATAATGGGTCACAACCATCTGCAATGAGGTCTTGTGCCCTCTTTTGGCTACAGCAAGAAGAGCTGGAGAGATAGCTCAGTGGTTAAGAGCATTGGTTGCCCTTCCAAAGGTCAGAAGTTCGATTCCTGGGAACCACGTAATTGCTCTCAAAAGGAGATTTGGTTCGCTGTATTGGCAACAGATTGAAGAGGCAGGAGATATGGCTCTGTGGTAAAGAGCTTTGCCTGCTGAGTTTGATGAGGCCAAGAACAGACATAGAGTCAGGGCACAGGGCCAGGGCCCACGTTGTTGTGACTGAATGAGGCAAAAGCTCTTGTTAGGAGGTTAAAGACTCACAGCTCTATCACCAGGAGCCAGCGTGCTTCAGAGACAACACCAAGGAGAGTAAGGCAAGATGGCTATAAGAAGAAAATATTGGCATGTTCATGTACCTGAAGAAGAACTCATATCCAAGCAATCAAAGGACTAGAAACACCAGCAAAATATTAACATATTTAAAGCCAGAGAAACAATTTATCTAGACTTAAACTATGAGGTACATGAATGGCCAATAGGTCCATGGAGACCCCTGTACTCCACATGTTAGGGGAATGGAGATGTGATCCACACACCACATTGAGTAAACCTGGTTTAGTAAAAGAAGTTGAAAAACGGGTTGGAGAGATGGCTCAGTGGTTAAGAGCATTGCCTGCTCTTACAAAGTTTAGAAGTTCGATTCCTGGAAATCACATAGTTGCTCTCAAAATGAGGTTTGGTGCCCTCTACTGGCAACAGAGGGGAGAGGCAGGAGAGATGGCTCAGTGGTGAAGAGCATTGGCTGCCCTTCCAAAGGTCAGAAGTTCGATTCCTGGCTACCAAATAATTGCTCTCATAAGGAGGTTTGGTGCCCTCTAGTGGCACCACAAGGAAGAGGCAAGAGAGATGGCTCTGTGGTAAAGAGCATTGCCTGCTGAGTTTGATGAGACCACATACAGACATAGAGTCAGGGCCAAGGGCCAGGGCCCACGTTGTTGTGACTGAATGAGGCAAAAGCTTTTGTTAGGATGTTAAAGCCTCACAGATCTATCACCATGAGCCAGCGTGCTTCAGAGACAACACCAAGGAGAGTAAGGCAAGATGACTAGAAGAAGAAAATACAGGCATGTTCATGTTCCTGAAGGAGAATTCACATCCAAGACATCCAAAGGACGACAAACACCAGCAAAAGGTTTACCAATTTTAAGCCAGAGAAACAATTTATCTAGACCTCCTCTATGAGGTTCAAGAACGGCCAATAGGTCCATGGAGACCCCTGTACTCCACATGTTAGGGAAATGGAGATGTGATCCACACCACATTGAGTAAACCTGGTTTAGTAAAAGAAGTTGAAAAATGGGTTGGAGAGATGGCTCAGTGGTTAAGAGCATTGCCTGTTCTTCCAAAGGTCAGAAGTTCGATTCCTGGAAATCACATAATTGCTCTCAAAATGAGGTTTGGTGCCCTCTACTGGCAACATAAGGAAGAGGCATGAGAGATGGCTCCGTGGTTAAGATCATTGCCTGCTCTTCCAACCTCCTGAATTCAATTCCAGGCAACCACATAATGATTCACAACCATCTCCAATGAGGTCTTGTGCCCTCTTTTGGCTACAGTAAGAAAAACGGGAGAGATAGTTCAGTGGTTAAGAACATTGGCTGCCCTTCCAAAGGTCAGATGTTCGATTCCTGGCTACCAAATAATTGCTCTCAAAAGGAGGTTTGGTGACCTCTAGTGGCACCACAAGGAAGAGGCAAGAGAGATGGCTCTGTGGTAAAGAGCATTGCCTGCTGAGTTTGATGAGACCACATACAGACATAGAGTCAGGGCCAAGGGCCAGGGCCCGCGTTGTTGTGAATGAATGAGACAAAAGCTTTTGTTAGGATGTGTAAGGCTCACAGCTCTATCACCACGAGCCAGCGTGCTTCAGAGACAACACCAAGGAGAGTAAGGCAAGATGACTAGAAGAAGAAAATACAGGCATGTTCATGTTCCTGAAGAAGAATTCACATCCAAGACATCCAAAGGACGACAAACACCAGCAAAAGGTTTACCAATTTTAAACCAGAGAAACAATTTATCTAGACCTCCTCTATGAGGTCCACGGAGATCCCTGTACTCCACATGTTAGGGAAATGGAGATGTGATCCACACACCACATTGAGTAAACCTGGTTTAGTAAAAGAAGTTGAAAAACGGGTTGGAGAGATGGCTCAGTGGTTAAGAGCATTGCCTGCTCTTCCAAAGTTCAGAAGTTCGATTCCTGGGAATCACATAGTTGCTCTCAAAATGAGGTTTGGTGCCCTCTACTGGCAACAGAGGGGAGAGGCAGGAGAGATGGCTCAGTGGTTAAGAGCATTGCCTGCTCTTCCAAGGTTCAGAAGTTCGATTCCTGGAAATCACATAATTGCTCTCAAAATGAGGTTTGGTGCCCTCTACTGGCAACAGAAGGAAGAGGCAGGAGAGATGGCTCAGTGGTTAAGAGCATTGCCTGCTGAGGTTGATGAGGCCAAGTGGACACATACAGCCAGGGCCCACGTTGTTGTCTCAGAATCAGGCAAAACATTTTGTTAGGATAATAAAGACTCAAAGCTCTATCAGCATGAGCCTGCATGCTTCAGGGACACCACCAAGCAGAATGAGGAAAGATGGTTAGAAGAAGAAAATACAGGCATGTTCATGTTCCTTAAGAAGAACTCACATCCAAGACATCCAAAGGACGACAAACACCAGCAAAAGGTTTACCAATTTAAAGCCAGACAAACAATTTATCTAGACTTCATCTATGAGGTAGGCGAACGGCCAATATGCCCATGAAGACCCCTGTACTCCACATGTTAGTGGAATGCAGATATGATCCACACACCACATTGAGTAAACCTGGTTTAGTTCAAGAAGTTGAAAAACGGGTTGGAGAGATGGCTCAGTGGTGAAGAACATTGCCTGCTGTTCCAACCTCCTGAACTGAATTCCAGGCAACCACATAATGGCTCACAACCCTCTGCAATGAGGTCTTGTGCCCTCTTTTGGATACAGAAAGAAGAGCTGGGGAGAAAACTCAGTGGTTAAGAGCTTTGCCTGCCCTTCCAAAGGTCAGAAGTTCGATTCCTGGCAACCACATAATTGCTCTCAAAAGGAGGTTTGGTGCCCTCTACTGGCAACAGAAGGAAGATGCAAGAGAGATGGCTCAATGGTTAAGAGAATTGCCTGCTCTTCCGACCTCCTGAATTCAATTCCAGGCGACCACATAATGGGTCACAACCATCTGCCATGAGGTCTTGTGCCCTCTTTTGGCTACAGTAAGAAGAGCTGGAGAGACAGCTCAGTGGTTAAGAGCATTGGTTGCCCTTCCATAGGTCAGAAGTTCGATCCCTGGGAACCACGTAATTGCTCTCAAAAGGAGGTTTGGCGCCCTCTAGTGGCACCACAAGGAAGAGGCAGGAAAGATGGCTCTGTGGTAAAGAGCTCTGCCTGCTGAGTTTGATGAGGCCAAGAACAGACATAGAGTCGGGGCACAGGGCCAGGGCCCAGGTTGTTGTGACTGAATGAGGCAAAAGCTCTTGTTAGGATGTTAAAGACTCACAGCTCTATCACCATGAGCCAGCGTGCTTCAGAGACAACAGCAAGAAGAGTAAGGCAAGATGGCTAGAAGAAGAAAATATTGGCATGTTCATGTGCCTGAAGAAGAAGAACTCATATCCAAGACAATCAAAGGACTACAAACACCAGCAAAATGTTAACCTATTTAAAGCCAGAGAAACAATTTATCTAGACCTCCTCTATGAGGTACATGAATGGCCAATAGGTCCATGCAGACCCCTGTACTCCACACGTCAGGGAAATGGAGATGTGATCCACACACCACATTGACTAAAGCTGGTTTAGTAAAAGAAGTTGAAAAACGGGTTGGAGAGATGGCTCAGTGGTTAAGAGCATTGCCTGCTCTTCCAAAGGTCAGAAGTTCGATTCCTGGAAATCACATAATTTCTCTCAAAAGGAGGTTTGGTGCCCTCTACTGGCAACATAAGGAAGAGGCATGAGAGATGGCTCCGTGGTTAAGATCATTGCCTCCTCTTCCAACCTCCTGAATTCAATTCCAGGCAACCACATAATGGCTCACAACCATCTGCAGTTAGGTCTTGTGCCCTCTTTTCGATACAAAAATAAGAGCTGGTGTGTTAGCTCAGTGGATAAGAGCTTTGGCTGCCCTTCCAAAGGTCAGAAGTTCGATTCCTGGCAACCACATAATTGCTCTCAAAAGGAGGTTTGGTGCCCTCTACTGGCAACAGAAGGAAGATGCAAGAGAGATGGCTCAATGGTTAAGAGAATTGCCTGCTCTTCCAACCTCCTGAGTTCAATTCCAGGCGACCACATAATGGGTCACAACCATCTGCCATGAGGTCTTGTGCCCTCTTTTGGCTACAGTAAGAAGAGCTGGAGAGACAGCTCAGTGGTTAAGAGCATTGGTTGCCCTTCCAAAGGTCAGAAGTTCCATTCCTGGCAATCCCATAATTGCTCTCAAAAGGTAGATTTGGTGCCCTTCACTGGCAAAAAAGAAGAGGCATGAGAGATGGTTCAGTGATTAAGAGCATTGCCTGCTCTTAGAACCTCCTGAAATCAATTGCAGGCAACCACATAATGATTCACAACCATCTGCCATGAGGTCTTCTGCCCTCTTTTGGCTACAGTAAGAAAAGCTGGAGAGATAGGTCAGTGGTTAAGAACATTGGCTGCCCTTCCGAAGGTCAGAATTTCGATTCCTGGCTACCAAATAATTGCTCTCAAAAGGAGGTTTGGCGTCCTCTAGTGGCACCACAAGGAAGAGGCAAGAGAGATGGCTCTGTGGTAAAGAGCATTGCCTGCTGAGTTTGATGAGACCACAGACAGACATAGAGTCAGGGCCAAGGGCCAGGGCCCGCGTTGTTGTGACTGAATGAGGCAAAAGCTTTTGTTAGGATGTTAAAGGCTCACAGCTCTATCACCACGAGCCAGCGTGCTTCAGAGACAACACCAAGGAGAGTAAGGCAAGATGACTAGAAGAAGAAAATACAGGCATGTTCATGTTCCTGAAGAAGAATTCACATCCAAGACATCCAAAGGACAAAAAACACCAGCAAAAGGTGTACCAATTTTAAGCCAGAGAAACAATTTATCTAGACTTCCTCTATGAGGTACACGAACGGCCAATAGGTCCATGGAGACCCCTGTACTCCACATGTTAGGGAAATGGAGATGTGATCCACACACCACATTGAGTAAACCTGGTTTAGTAAAAGAAGTTGAAAAACGGGTTGGAGAGATGGCTCTGTGGTTAAGAGCATTGCCTGCTGAGTTTGATGAGACCACATACAGACATAGAGTCAGGGCCAAGGGCCAGGGCCCGCGTTGTTGTGAATGAATGAGACAAAAGCTTTTGTTAGGATGTTTAAGGCTCACAGCCCTATCACCATGAGCCAGCGTGCTTCAGAGACAATACCAAGGAGAGTAAGGCAAGATGACTAGAAGAAGAAAAGAAGGCATGTTCATGTTCCTGAAGAAGAACTCACATCCAAGACATCCAAAGGACGACAAACACCAGCAAAAGGTTTACCAATTTTAAACCAGAGAAACAATTTATCTAGACCTCCTCTATGAGGTACACGAATGGCCAATAGGTCCATGGAGACCCCTGTACTCCACATGTTAGGGAAATGGAGATGTGATCCACACCACATTGAGTAAACCTGGTTTAGTAAAGAAGTTGAAAAATGGGTTGGAGAGATGGCTCAGTGGTTAAGAGCATTGCCTGTTCTTCCAAAGGTCAGAAGTTCGATTCCTGGAAATCACATAATTGCTCTCAAAATGAGGTTTGGTGCCCTCTACTGGCAACATAAGGAAGAGGCATGAGAGATGGCTCCGTGGTTAAGATCATTGCCTGCTCTTCAAACCTCCTGAATTCAATTCCAGCCAACCACATAATGATTCACAACCATCTGCAATGAGGTCTTGTGCCCTCTTTTGGCTACAGTAAGAAAAACTGGAGAGATAGTTCAGTGGTTAAGAACATTGGCTGCCCTTCCAAAGGTCAGAAGTTCGATTCCTGGCTACCAAATAATTGCTCTCAAAAGGAGCTTTGGCGACCTCTAGTGGCACCACAAAAAAGAGGCAAGAGAGATGGCTCTGTGGTAAAGATCATTGCCTGCTGAGTTTGATGAGACCACATACAGACATAGAGTCAGTCCCAAGGGCCAGGGCCCGCGTTGTTGTGAATGAATGAGGCAAAAGCTTTTGTTAGGATGTTTAAGGCTCACAGCTCTATCACCATGAGCCAGCGTGCTTCAGAGACAATACCAAGGAGAGTAAGGCAAGATGACTAGAAGAAGAAAATACAGGCATGTTCCTGTTCCTGAAGAAGAACTCACATCCAAGACATCCAAAGAACGACAAACACCAGCAAAAGGTTTACCAATTTTAAACCAGAGAAACAATTTATCTAGACCTCCTCTACGAGGTACACGAATGGCCAATAGGTCCATGGAGACCCCTGTACTCCACATGTTAGGGAAATGGAGATGTGATCCTCAAAACATATGGAGGAAACCTGGTTTAGTAAAAGAAGTTGAAAAACCTTTTGGAGAGATGGCTCAGTGGTTAAGAGCATTGCCTGCTCTTCCAAAGTTCAGAAGTTCAATTCCTGGAAATCACATAGTTGCTCTCAAAATGAGGTTTGGTGCCCTCTACTGGCAACAGAGGGGAGAGGCAGGAGAGATGGCTCTGTGGTTAAGAGCATTGACTGCTCTTCCAAAGTTCAGAAGTTCGATTCCTGGAAATCACATAATTGCTCTCAAAATGAGGTTTGGTGCCCTCTACTGGCAACAGAAGGAAGAGGCAGGAGAGATGGCTCAGTGGTTAAGAGCATTGCCTGCTGAGGTTGATGAGGCCAAGTGGACACATACAGCCAGGGCCCACGTTGTTGTCTCAGAATCAGGCAAAACATTTTGTTAGGATAATAAAGACTCACAGCTCTATCACCATTAGCCTGCATGCTTCAGGGACACCACCAAGCAGAATGAGGAAAGATGGTTAGAAGAAGAAAATACAGGCATGTTCATGTTCCTTAAGAAGAACTCACATCCAAGACATACAAAGGACTACAAACACCAGCAAAAGGCTTACCAATTGAAAGCCAGAAAAACAATGTATCCAGACTTCATTTATGAGGTACACAAACGGCCAATATGTCCATGGAGTCCCCTGTACTCCACATGTTAGTGGAATGCAGATATGATCCACACACCACATTGAGTAAACCTGGTTTAGTTCAAGAAGTTGAAAAACGGGTTGGAGAGATGGCTCAGTGCTTAAGAACATTGCCTGCTCTTCCAACCTCCTGAACTGAATTCCAGGCAACCACATAATGGCTCACAACCATGTGCAATGAGGTCTTGTGCCCTCTTTTGGATACAGAAATAAGAGCTGGGGAGATAGCTCAGTGGTTAAGAGCTCTGCCTGCCCTTCCAATGGTCAGAAGTTCGATTCTTGGCAACCACATAATAGCTCTCAAAAGGAGGTTTGGTGCCCTCTACTGGCAACAGAAGGAAGATGCAAGAGAGATGGCTCAATGGTTAAGAGAATTGCCTGCTCTTCCAACCTCCTGAATTCAATTCCAGGCAACCACATAATGGGTCACAACCATCTGCAATGAGGTCTTGTGCCCTCTTTTGGCTACAGCAAGAAGAGCTGGAGAGATAGCTCAGTGGTTAAGAGCATTGGTTGCCCTTCCAAAGGTCAGAAGTTCGATTCCTGGGAACCACGTAATTGCTCTCAAAAGGAGCTTTGGTTCGCTCTATGGGCAACAGAAGGAAGAGGCAGGAGATATGGCTCTGTGGTAAAGAGCTTTGCCTGCTGAGTTTGATGAGGCCAAGAACAGACATAGAGTCAGGGCACAGGGCCAGGGCCCACGTTGTTGTGACTGAATGAGGCAAAAGCTCTTGTTAGGAGGTTAAAGACTCACAGCTCTATCACCAGGAGCCAGCGTGCTTCAGAGACAACACCAAGGAGAGTAAGGCAAGATGGCTATAAGAAGAAAATATTGGCATGTTCATGTACCTGAAGAAGAACTCATATCCAAGCAATCAAAGGACTAGAAACACCAGCAAAATATTAACATATTTAAAGCCAGAGAAACAATTTATCTAGACTTAAACTATGAGGTACATGAATGGCCAATAGGTCCATGGAGACCCCTGTACTCCACATGTTAGGGGAATGGAGATGTGATCCACACACCACATTGAGTAAACCTGGTTTAGTAAAAGAAGTTGAAAAACGGGTTGGAGAGATGGCTCAGTGGTTAAGAGCATTGCCTGCTCTTACAAAGTTCAGAAGTTCGATTCCTGGAAATCACATAGTTGCTCTCAAAATGAGGTTTGGTGCCCTCTACTGGCAACAGAGGGGAGAGGCAGGAGAGATGGCTCAGTGGTGAAGAGCATTGGCTGCCCTTCCAAAGGTCAGAAGTTCGATTCCTGGCTACCAAATAATTGCTCTCATAAGGAGGTTTGGTGCCCTCTAGTGGCACCACAAGGAAGAGGCAAGAGAGATGGCTCTGTGGTAAAGAGCATTGCCTGCTGAGTTTGATGAGACCACATACAGACATAGAGTCATGGCCAAGGGCCAGGGCCCACGTTGTTGTGACTGAATGAGGCAAAACTTTTGTTAGGATGTTAAAGCCTCACAGATCTATCACCATGAGCCAGCGTGCTTCAGAGACAACACCAAGGAGAGTAAGGCAAGATGACTAGAAGAAGAAAATACAGGCATGTTCATGTTCCTGAAGAAGAACTGACATCCAAGACATCCAAAGGACGACAAACACCAGCAAAAGGTTTACCATTTTTAAGCCAGAGAAACAATTTATCTAGACCTCCTCTATGAGGTTCAAGAACGGCCAATAGGTCCATGGAGACCCCTGTACTCCACATGTTAGGGAAATGGAGATGTGATGCACACCACATTGAGTAAACCTGGTTTAGTAAAAGAATTGAAAAATGGGTTGGAGAGATGGCTCAGTGGTTAAGATCATTGCCTGTTCTTCCAAAGGTCAGAAGTTCGATTCCTGGAAATCACATAATTGCTCTCAAAATGAGGTTTGGTGCGCTCTACTGTCAACATAAGGAAGAGGCATGAGAGATGGCTCCGTGGTTAAGATCATTGCCTGCTCTTCCAACCTCCTGAATTCAATTCCAGGCAACCACATAATGATTCACAACCATCTGCAATGAGGTCTTGTGCCCTCTTTTGGCTACAGTAAGAAAAACTGGAGAGATAGTTCAGTGGTTAAGAACATTGGCTGCCCTTCCAAAGGTCAGAAGTTCGATTCCTGGCTACCAAATAATTGCTCTCAAAAGGAGCTTTGGCGACCTCTAGTGGCACCACAAGGAAGAGGCAAGAGAGATGGCTCTGTGGTAAAGAGCATTGCCTGCTGAGTTTGATGAGACCACATACAGACATAGAGTCAGGGCCAAGGGCCAGGGCCCGCGTTGTTGTGAATGAATGAGACAAAAGCTTTTGTTAGGATGTTTAAGGCTCACAGCTCTATCACCATGAGCCAGCGTGCTTCAGAGACAATACCAAGGAGAGTAAGGCAAGATGACTAGAAGAAGAAAATAAGGCATGTTCATGTTCCTGAAGAAGAACTCACATCCAAGACATCCAAAGAACGACAAACACCAGCAAAAGGTTTACCAATTTTAAACCAGAGAAACAATTTATCTAGACCTCCTCTATGAGGTACACGAATGGCCAATAGGTCCATGGAGACCCCTGTACTCCACATGTTAGGGAAATGGAGATGTGATCCACACCACATTGAGTAAACCTGGTTTAGTAAAGAAGTTGAAAAATGGGTTGGAGAGATGGCTCAGTGGTTAAGAGCATTGCCTGTTCTTCCAAAGGTCAGAAGTTCGATTCCTGGAAATCACATAATTGCTCTCAAAATGAGGTTTGGTGCCCTCTACTGGCAACATAAGGAAGAGGCATGAGAGATGGCTCCGTGGTTAAGATCATTGCCTGCTCTTCCAACCTCCTGAATTCAATTCCAGGCAACCACATAATGGCTGACAACCATCTGCAATGAGGTCTTGTGCCCTCTTTTGGATACAAAAATAAGAGCTGGGGTGTTAGCTCAGTGGATAAGAGCTTTGGCTGCCCTTCCAAAGGTCAGAAGTTCCATTCCTGGCAATCCCATAATTGCTCTCAAAAGGTAGATTTGGTGCCCTTTACTGGCAAAAAAGAAGAGGCATGAGAGATGGTTCAGTGCTTAAGAGCATTGCCTGCTCTTAGAACCTCCTGAAATCAATTGCAGGCAACCACATAATGATTCACAACCATCTGCCATGAGGTCTTGTGCCCTCTTTTGGCTACAGTAAGAAAAGCTGGAGAGATAGGTCAGTGGTTAAGAACATTGGCTGCCCTTCCGAAGGTCAGAGGTTCGATTCCTGGCTACCAAATAATTGCTCTCAAAAGGAGGTTTGGCGTCCTCTAGTGGCACCACAAGGAAGAGGCAAGAGAGATGGCTCTGTGGTAAAGAGCATTGCCTGCTGAGTTTGATGAGACCACATACAGACATAGAGTCAGGGCCAAGGGCCAGGGCCCGCGTTGTTGTGACTGAATGAGGCAAAAGCTTTTGTTAGGATGTTAAAGGCTCACAGCTCTATCACCACGAGCCAGCGTGCTTCAGTGACAACAACAAGGAGAGTAAGGCAAGATGACTAGAAGAAGAAAATACAGGCATGTTCATGTTCCTGAAGAAGAACTCACATCCAAGACATCCAAAGGACGACAAACACCAGCAAAAGGTGTACCAATTTTAAGCCAGAGAAACAATTTATCTAGACCTCCTCTATGAGGTACACGAATGGCCAATAGGTCCACGGAGACCCCTGTACTCCACATGTTAGGGAAATGGAGATGTGATCCACACCACATTGAGTAAACCTGGTTTAGTAAAAGAAGTTGAAAAATGGGTTGGAGAGATGGCTCAGTGGTTAAGAGCATTGCCTGTTCTTCCAAAGGTCAGAAGTTCGATTCCTGGGAATCACATAGTTGCTCTCAAAATGAGGTTTGGTGCCCTCTACTGGCAACATAAGGAAGAGGCATGAGAGATGGCTCAGTGGTTAAGATCATTGCCTGCTCTTCCAACCTCCTGAATTCAATTCCAGCCAACCACATAATGATTCACAACCATCTGCAATGAGGTCTTGTGCCCTCTTTTGGCTACAGTAAGAAAAACTGAAGAGATAGTTCAGTGGTTAAGAACATTGGCTGCCCTTCCAAAGGTCAGAAGTTCGATTCCTGGCTACCAAATAATTGCTCTCAAAAGGAGCTTTGGCGACCTCTAATGGCACCACAAGGAAGAGGCAAGAGAGATGGCTCTGTGGTAAAAAGCATTGCCTGCTGAGTTTGATGAGACCACATACAGACATAGAGTCAGGGCCAAGGGCCAGGGCCCGCGTTGTTGTGACTGAATGAGGCAAAAGCTTTTGTTAGGATGTTAAAGGCTCACAGCTCTATCACCATGAGCCAGCGTGCTTCAGAGACAATACCAAGGAGAGTAAGGCAAGATGACTAGAAGAAGAAAATACAGGCATGTTCATGTTCCTGAAGAAGAACTCACATCCAAGACATCCAAAGAACGACAAACACCAGCAAAAGGTATACCAATTTTAAGCCAGAGAAACAATTTATCTAGACCTCCTGTATGAGGTACACGAATGGCCAATAGGTCCACGGAGACCCCTGTACTCCACACGTTAGTGGAATGCAGATGTGATCCTCAAAACATATGGAGGAAACCTGGTTTAGGTAAAGAAGTTGAAAAACCTTTTGGAGAGATGGCTCAGTGGTTAAAAGGTTTGCCTGCTCTTCCAAAGTTCAGAAGTTCAATTACTGGAAATCACATAGTTGCTCTCAAAATGAGGTTTGGTGCCCTCTACTGGCAACAGAGGGGAGAGGCAGGAGAGATGGCTCAGTGGTTAAGAGCATTGCCTGCTCTTCCAAAGTTCAGAAGTTCGATTCCTGGAAATCACATAATTGCTCTCAAAATGAGGTTTGGTGCCCTCTACTGGCAACAGAAGGAAGAGGCAGGAGAGATGGCTCAGTGGTTAAGAGCATTGCCTGCTGAGGTTGATGAGGCCAAGTGGACACATACAGCCAGGGCCCACGTTGTTGTCTCAGAATCAGGCAAAACATTTTGTTAGGATAATAAAGACTCACAGCTCTATCACCATTAGCCTGCATGCTTCAGGGACACCACCAAGCAGAATGAAAAAAGATGGTTAGAAGAAGAAAATACAGGCATGTTCATGTTCCTTAAGAAGAACTCACATCCAAGACATACAAAGGACTACAAACACCAGCAAAAGGTTTACCAATTTAAAGCCAGACAAACAATGTATCCAGACTTCATTTATGAGGTACACAAACGGCCAATATGTCCATGGAGTCCCCTGTACTCCACATGTTAGTGGAATGCAGATATGATCCACACACCACATTGAGTAAACCTGGTTTAGTTAAAGAAGTTGAAAAACGGGTTGGAGAGATGGCTCAGTGCTTCAGAACATTGCCTGCTCTTCCAACCTCCTGAACTGAATTCCAGGCAACCACATAATGGCTCACAACCATGTGCAATGAGGTCTTGTGCCCTCTTTTGGATACAGAAATAAGAGCTGGGGAGATAGCTCAGTGGTTAAGAGCTCTGCCTGCCCTTCCAATGGTCAGAAGTTCGATTCTTGGCAACCACATAATTGCTCTCAAAAGGAGGTTTGGTGCCCTCTACTGGCAACAGAAGGAAGATGCAAGAGAGATGGCTCAATGGTTAAGAGAATTGCCTGCTCTTCCAACCTCCTGAATTCAATTCCAGGCAACCACATAATGGGTCACAACCATCTGCAATGAGGTCTTGTGCCCTCTTTTGGCTACAGCAAGAAGAGCTGGAGAGATAGCTCAGTGGTTAAGAGCATTGGTTGCCCTTCCAAAGGTCAGAAGTTCGATTCCTGGGAACCACGTAATTGCTCTCAAAAGGAGATTTGGTTCGCTCTATTGGCAACAGATTGAAGAGGCAGGAGATATGGCTCTGTGGTAAAGAGCTTTGCCTGCTGAGTTTGATGAGGCCAAGAACAGACATAGAGTCAGGGCACAGGGCCAGGGCCCACGTTGTTGTGACTGAATGAGGCAAAAGCTCTTGTTAGGAGGTTAAAGACTCACAGCTCTATCACCAGGAGCCAGCGTGCTTCAGAGACAACACCAAGGAGAGTAAGGCAAGATGGCTATAAGAAGAAAATATTGGCATGTTCATGTACCTGAAGAAGAACTCATATCCAAGCAATCAAAGGACTAGAAACACCAGCAAAATATTAACATATTTAAAGCCAGAGAAACAATTTATCTAGACTTAAACTATGAGGTACATGAATGGCCAATAGGTCCATGGAGACCCCTGTACTCCACATGTTAGGGGAATGGAGATGTGATCCACACACCACATTGAGTAAACCTGGTTTAGTAAAAGAAGTTGAAAAACGGGTTGGAGAGATGGCTCAGTGGTTAAGAGCATTGCCTGCTCTTACAAAGTTTAGAAGTTCGATTCCTGGAAATCACATAGTTGCTCTCAAAATGAGGTTTGGTGCCCTCTACTGGCAACAGAGGGGAGAGGCAGGAGAGATGGCTCAGTGGTGAAGAGCATTGGCTGCCCTTCCAAAGGTCAGAAGTTCGATTCCTGGCTACCAAATAATTGCTCTCATAAGGAGGTTTGGTGCCCTCTAGTGGCACCACAAGGAAGAGGCAAGAGAGATGGCTCTGTGGTAAAGAGCATTGCCTGCTGAGTTTGATGAGACCACATACAGACATAGAGTCAGGGCCAAGGGCCAGGGCCCACGTTGTTGTGACTGAATGAGGCAAAAGCTTTTGTTAGGATGTTAAAGCCTCACAGATCTATCACCATGAGCCAGCGTGCTTCAGAGACAACACCAAGGAGAGTAAGGCAAGATGACTAGAAGAAGAAAATACAGGCATGTTCATGTTCCTGAAGGAGAATTCACATCCAAGACATCCAAAGGACGACAAACACCAGCAAAAGGTTTACCAATTTTAAGCCAGAGAAACAATTTATCTAGACCTCCTCTATGAGGTTCAAGAACGGCCAATAGGTCCATGGAGACCCCTGTACTCCACATGTTAGGGAAATGGAGATGTGATCCACACCACATTGAGTAAACCTGGTTTAGTAAAAGAAGTTGAAAAATGGGTTGGAGAGATGGCTCAGTGGTTAAGAGCATTGCCTGTTCTTCCAAAGGTCAGAAGTTCGATTCCTGGAAATCACATAATTGCTCTCAAAATGAGGTTTGGTGCCCTCTACTGGCAACATAAGGAAGAGGCATGAGAGATGGCTCCGTGGTTAAGATCATTGCCTGCTCTTCCAACCTCCTGAATTCAATTCCAGGCAACCACATAATGATTCACAACCATCTCCAATGAGGTCTTGTGCCCTCTTTTGGCTACAGTAAGAAAAACGGGAGAGATAGTTCAGTGGTTAAGAACATTGGCTGCCCTTCCAAAGGTCAGATGTTCGATTCCTGGCTACCAAATAATTGCTCTCAAAAGGAGGTTTGGTGACCTCTAGTGGCACCACAAGGAAGAGGCAAGAGAGATGGCTCTGTGGTAAAGAGCATTGCCTGCTGAGTTTGATGAGACCACATACAGACATAGAGTCAGGGCCAAGGGCCAGGGCCCGCGTTGTTGTGAATGAATGAGACAAAAGCTTTTGTTAGGATGTGTAAGGCTCACAGCTCTATCACCACGAGCCAGCGTGCTTCAGAGACAACACCAAGGAGAGTAAGGCAAGATGACTAGAAGAAGAAAATACAGGCATGTTCATGTTCCTGAAGAAGAATTCACATCCAAGACATCCAAAGGACGACAAACACCAGCAAAAGGTTTACCAATTTTAAACCAGAGAAACAATTTATCTAGACCTCCTCTATGAGGTCCACGGAGATCCCTGTACTCCACATGTTAGGGAAATGGAGATGTGATCCACACACCACATTGAGTAAACCTGGTTTAGTAAAAGAAGTTGAAAAACGGGTTGGAGAGATGGCTCAGTGGTTAAGAGCATTGCCTGCTCTTCCAAAGTTCAGAAGTTCGATTCCTGGGAATCACATAGTTGCTCTCAAAATGAGGTTTGGTGCCCTCTACTGGCAACAGAGGGGAGAGGCAGGAGAGATGGCTCAGTGGTTAAGAGCATTGCCTGCTCTTCCAAGGTTCAGAAGTTCGATTCCTGGAAATCACATAATTGCTCTCAAAATGAGGTTTGGTGCCCTCTACTGGCAACAGAAGGAAGAGGCAGGAGAGATGGCTCAGTGGTTAAGAGCATTGCCTGCTGAGGTTGATGAGGCCAAGTGGACACATACAGCCAGGGCCCACGTTGTTGTCTCAGAATCAGGCAAAACATTTTGTTAGGATAATAAAGACTCAAAGCTCTATCAGCATGAGCCTGCATGCTTCAGGGACACCACCAAGCAGAATGAGGAAAGATGGTTAGAAGAAGAAAATACAGGCATGTTCATGTTCCTTAAGAAGAACTCACATCCAAGACATCCAAAGGACGACAAACACCAGCAAAAGGTTTACCAATTTAAAGCCAGACAAACAATTTATCTAGACTTCATCTATGAGGTAGGCGAACGGCCAATATGCCCATGAAGACCCCTGTACTCCACATGTTAGTGGAATGCAGATATGATCCACACACCACATTGAGTAAACCTGGTTTAGTTCAAGAAGTTGAAAAACGGGTTGGAGAGATGGCTCAGTGGTGAAGAACATTGCCTGCTGTTCCAACCTCCTGAACTGAATTCCAGGCAACCACATAATGGCTCACAACCCTCTGCAATGAGGTCTTGTGCCCTCTTTTGGATACAGAAAGAAGAGCTGGGGAGAAAACTCAGTGGTTAAGAGCTTTGCCTGCCCTTCCAAAGGTCAGAAGTTCGATTCCTGGCAACCACATAATTGCTCTCAAAAGGAGGTTTGGTGCCCTCTACTGGCAACAGAAGGAAGATGCAAGAGAGATGGCTCAATGGTTAAGAGAATTGCCTGCTCTTCCGACCTCCTGAATTCAATTCCAGGCGACCACATAATGGGTCACAACCATCTGCCATGAGGTCTTGTGCCCTCTTTTGGCTACAGTAAGAAGAGCTGGAGAGACAGCTCAGTGGTTAAGAGCATTGGTTGCCCTTCCATAGGTCAGAAGTTCGATCCCTGGGAACCACGTAATTGCTCTCAAAAGGAGGTTTGGCGCCCTCTAGTGGCACCACAAGGAAGAGGCAGGAAAGATGGCTCTGTGGTAAAGAGCTCTGCCTGCTGAGTTTGATGAGGCCAAGAACAGACATAGAGTCGGGGCACAGGGCCAGGGCCCAGGTTGTTGTGACTGAATGAGGCAAAAGCTCTTGTTAGGATGTTAAAGACTCACAGCTCTATCACCATGAGCCAGCGTGCTTCAGAGACAACAGCAAGAAGAGTAAGGCAAGATGGCTAGAAGAAGAAAATATTGGCATGTTCATGTGCCTGAAGAAGAAGAACTCATATCCAAGACAATCAAAGGACTACAAACACCAGCAAAATGTTAACCTATTTAAAGCCAGAGAAACAATTTATCTAGACCTCCTCTATGAGGTACATGAATGGCCAATAGGTCCATGCAGACCCCTGTACTCCACACGTCAGGGAAATGGAGATGTGATCCACACACCACATTGACTAAAGCTGGTTTAGTAAAAGAAGTTGAAAAACGGGTTGGAGAGATGGCTCAGTGGTTAAGAGCATTGCCTGCTCTTCCAAAGGTCAGAAGTTCGATTCCTGGAAATCACATAATTTCTCTCAAAAGGAGGTTTGGTGCCCTCTACTGGCAACATAAGGAAGAGGCATGAGAGATGGCTCCGTGGTTAAGATCATTGCCTCCTCTTCCAACCTCCTGAATTCAATTCCAGGCAACCACATAATGGCTCACAACCATCTGCAGTTAGGTCTTGTGCCCTCTTTTCGATACAAAAATAAGAGCTGGTGTGTTAGCTCAGTGGATAAGAGCTTTGGCTGCCCTTCCAAAGGTCAGAAGTTCGATTCCTGGCAACCACATAATTGCTCTCAAAAGGAGGTTTGGTGCCCTCTACTGGCAACAGAAGGAAGATGCAAGAGAGATGGCTCAATGGTTAAGAGAATTGCCTGCTCTTCCAACCTCCTGAGTTCAATTCCAGGCGACCACATAATGGGTCACAACCATCTGCCATGAGGTCTTGTGCCCTCTTTTGGCTACAGTAAGAAGAGCTGGAGAGACAGCTCAGTGGTTAAGAGCATTGGTTGCCCTTCCAAAGGTCAGAAGTTCGATTCCTGGGAACCACGTAATTGCTCTCAAAAGGAGGTTTGGCGCCCTCTAGTGGCACCACAAGGAAGCGGCAGGAAAGATGGCTCTGTGGTAAAGAGCTCTGCCTGCTGAGTTTGATGAGGCCAAGAACAGACATAGAGTCGGGGCACTTCCTGCCTGCTCTTCCAAAGGTCAGAAGTTCGATTCCTGGAAATCACATAATTGCTCTCAAAAGGAGGTTTGGTGCCCTCTACTGGCAACATAAGGAAGAGGCATGAGAGATGGCTCCGTGGTTAAGATCATTGCCTCCTCTTCCAACCTCCTGAATTCAATTCCAGGTAACCACATAATGGCTCACAACCATCTGCAATGAGGTCTTGTGCCCTCTTTTGGATACAAAAATAAGAGCTGGGGTGTTAGCTCAGTGGATAAGAGCTTTGGCTGCCCTTCCAAAGGTCAGAAGTTCCATTCCTGGCAATCCCATAATTGCTCTCAAAAGGTAGATTTGGTGCCCTTCACTGGCAAAAAAGAAGAGGCATGAGAGATGGTTCAGTGATTAAGAGCATTGCCTGCTCTTAGAACCTCCTGAAATCAATTGCAGGCAACCACATAATGATTCACAACCATCTGCCATGAGGTCTTCTGCCCTCTTTTGGCTACAGTAAGAAAAGCTGGAGAGATAGGTCAGTGGTTAAGAACATTGGCTGCCCTTCCGAAGGTCAGAATTTCGATTCCTGGCTACCAAATAATTGCTCTCAAAAGGAGGTTTGGCGTCCTCTAGTGGCACCACAAGGAAGAGGCAAGAGAGATGGCTCTGTGGTAAAGAGCATTGCCTGCTGAGTTTGATGAGACCACAGACAGACATAGAGTCAGGGCCAAGGGCCAGGGCCCGCGTTGTTGTGACTGAATGAGGCAAAAGCTTTTGTTAGGATGTTAAAGGCTCACAGCTCTATCACCACGAGCCAGCGTGCTTCAGAGACAACACCAAGGAGAGTAAGGCAAGATGACTAGAAGAAGAAAATACAGGCATGTTCATGTTCCTGAAGAAGAATTCACATCCAAGACATCCAAAGGACAAAAAACACCAGCAAAAGGTGTACCAATTTTAAGCCAGAGAAACAATTTATCTAGACTTCCTCTATGAGGTACACGAACGGCCAATAGGTCCATGGAGACCCCTGTACTCCACATGTTAGGGAAATGGAGATGTGATCCACACACCACATTGAGTAAACCTGGTTTAGTAAAAGAAGTTGAAAAACGGGTTGGAGAGATGGCTCTGTGGTTAAGAGCATTGCCTGCTGAGTTTGATGAGACCACATACAGACATAGAGTCAGGGCCAAGGGCCAGGGCCCGCGTTGTTGTGAATGAATGAGACAAAAGCTTTTGTTAGGATGTTTAAGGCTCACAGCCCTATCACCATGAGCCAGCGTGCTTCAGAGACAATACCAAGGAGAGTAAGGCAAGATGACTAGAAGAAGAAAAGAAGGCATGTTCATGTTCCTGAAGAAGAACTCACATCCAAGACATCCAAAGGACGACAAACACCAGCAAAAGGTTTACCAATTTTAAACCAGAGAAACAATTTATCTAGACCTCCTCTATGAGGTACACGAATGGCCAATAGGTCCATGGAGACCCCTGTACTCCACATGTTAGGGAAATGGAGATGTGATCCACACCACATTGAGTAAACCTGGTTTAGTAAAGAAGTTGAAAAATGGGTTGGAGAGATGGCTCAGTGGTTAAGAGCATTGCCTGTTCTTCCAAAGGTCAGAAGTTCGATTCCTGGAAATCACATAATTGCTCTCAAAATGAGGTTTGGTGCCCTCTACTGGCAACATAAGGAAGAGGCATGAGAGATGGCTCCGTGGTTAAGATCATTGCCTGCTCTTCAAACCTCCTGAATTCAATTCCAGCCAACCACATAATGATTCACAACCATCTGCAATGAGGTCTTGTGCCCTCTTTTGGCTACAGTAAGAAAAACTGGAGAGATAGTTCAGTGGTTAAGAACATTGGCTGCCCTTCCAAAGGTCAGAAGTTCGATTCCTGGCTACCAAATAATTGCTCTCAAAAGGAGCTTTGGCGACCTCTAGTGGCACCACAAAAAAGAGGCAAGAGAGATGGCTCTGTGGTAAAGATCATTGCCTGCTGAGTTTGATGAGACCACATACAGACATAGAGTCAGTCCCAAGGGCCAGGGCCCGCGTTGTTGTGAATGAATGAGGCAAAAGCTTTTGTTAGGATGTTTAAGGCTCACAGCTCTATCACCATGAGCCAGCGTGCTTCAGAGACAATACCAAGGAGAGTAAGGCAAGATGACTAGAAGAAGAAAATACAGGCATGTTCCTGTTCCTGAAGAAGAACTCACATCCAAGACATCCAAAGAACGACAAACACCAGCAAAAGGTTTACCAATTTTAAACCAGAGAAACAATTTATCTAGACCTCCTCTACGAGGTACACGAATGGCCAATAGGTCCATGGAGACCCCTGTACTCCACATGTTAGGGAAATGGAGATGTGATCCTCAAAACATATGGAGGAAACCTGGTTTAGTAAAAGAAGTTGAAAAACCTTTTGGAGAGATGGCTCAGTGGTTAAGAGCATTGCCTGCTCTTCCAAAGTTCAGAAGTTCAATTCCTGGAAATCACATAGTTGCTCTCAAAATGAGGTTTGGTGCCCTCTACTGGCAACAGAGGGGAGAGGCAGGAGAGATGGCTCTGTGGTTAAGAGCATTGACTGCTCTTCCAAAGTTCAGAAGTTCGATTCCTGGAAATCACATAATTGCTCTCAAAATGAGGTTTGGTGCCCTCTACTGGCAACAGAAGGAAGAGGCAGGAGAGATGGCTCAGTGGTTAAGAGCATTGCCTGCTGAGGTTGATGAGGCCAAGTGGACACATACAGCCAGGGCCCACGTTGTTGTCTCAGAATCAGGCAAAACATTTTGTTAGGATAATAAAGACTCACAGCTCTATCACCATTAGCCTGCATGCTTCAGGGACACCACCAAGCAGAATGAAAAAAGATGGTTAGAAGAAGAAAATACAGGCATGTTCATGTTCCTTAAGAAGAACTCACATCCAAGACATACAAAGGACTACAAACACCAGCAAAAGGCTTACCAATTTAAAGCCAGAAAAACAATGTATCCAGACTTCATTTATGAGGTACACAAACGGCCAATATGTCCATGGAGTCCCCTGTACTCCACATGTTAGTGGAATGCAGATATGATCCACACACCACATTGAGTAAACCTGGTTTAGTTAAAGAAGTTGAAAAACGGGTTGGAGAGATGGCTCAGTGCTTCAGAACATTGCCTGCTCTTCCAACCTCCTGAACTGAATTCCAGGCAACCACATAATGGCTCACAACCATGTGCAATGAGGTCTTGTGCCCTCTTTTGGATACAGAAATAAGAGCTGGGGAGATAGCTCAGTGGTTAAGAGCTCTGCCTGCCCTTCCAATGGTCAGAAGTTCGATTCTTGGCAACCACATAATTGCTCTCAAAAGGAGGTTTGGTGCCCTCTACTGGCAACAGAAGGAAGATGCAAGAGAGATGGCTCAATGGTTAAGAGAATTGCCTGCTCTTCCAACCTCCTGAATTCAATTCCAGGCAACCACATAATGGGTCACAACCATCTGCAATGAGGTCTTGTGCCCTCTTTTGGCTACAGCAAGAAGAGCTGGAGAGATAGCTCAGTGGTTAAGAGCATTGGTTGCCCTTCCAAAGGTCAGAATTTCGATTCCTGGGAACCACGTAATTGCTCTCAAAAGGAGCTTTGGTTCGCTCTATGGGCAACAGAAGGAAGAGGCAGGAGATATGGCTCTGTGGTAAAGAGCTTTGCCTGCTGAGTTTGATGAGGCCAAGAACAGACATAGAGTCAGGGCACAGGGCCAGGGCCCACGTTGTTGTGACTTAATGAGGCAAAAGCTCTTGTTAGGAGGTTAAAGACTCACAGCTCTATCACCAGGAGCCAGCGTGCTTCAGAGACAACACCAAGGAGAGTAAGGCAAGATGGCTATAAGAAGAAAATATTGGCATGTTCATGTACCTGAAGAAGAACTCATATCCAAGCAATCAAAGGACTAGAAACACCAGCAAAATATTAAAATATTTAAAGCCAGAGAAACAATTTATCTAGACTTAAACTATGAGGTACATAAATGGCCAATAGGTCCATGGAGACCCCTGTACTCCACATGTTAGGGAAATGGAGATGTGATCCACACCACATTGAGTAAACCTGGTTTAGTAAAGAAGTTGAAAAATGGGTTGGAGAGATGGCTCAGTGGTTAAGAGCATTGCCTGTTCTTCCAAAGGTCAGAAGTTCGATTCCTGGAAATCACATAATTGCTCTCAAAATGAGGTTTGGTGCCCTCTACTGGCAACATAAGGAAGAGGCATGAGAGATGGCTCCGTGGTTAAGATCATTGCCTGCTCTTCCAACCTCCTGAATTCAATTCCAGGCAACCACATAATGATTCACAACCATCTGCAATGAGGTCTTGTGCCCTCTTTTGGCTACAGTAAGAAAAACTGGAGAGATAGTTCAGTGGTTAAGAACATTGGCTGCCCTTCCAAAGGTCAGAAGTTCGATTCCTGGCTACCAAATAATTGCTCTCAAAAGGAGGTTTGGCGACCTCTAGTGGCACCACAAGGAAGAGGCAAGAGAGATGGCTCTGTGGTAAAGATCATTGCCTGATGAGTTTGATGAGACCACATACAGACATAGAGTCAGGGCCAAGGGCCAGGGCCCGCGTTGTTGTGAATGAATGAGGCAAAAGCTTTTGTTAGGATGTTTAAGGCTCACAGCTCTATCACCATGAGCCAGCGTGCTTCAGAGACAATACCAAGGAGAGTAAGGCAAGATGACTAGAAGAAGAAAATAAGGCATGTTCATGTTCCTGAAGAAGAACTCACATCCAAGACATCCAAAGGACGACAAACACCAGCAAAATGTTTACCAATTTTAAACCAGAGAAACAATTTATCTAGACCTCCTCTATGAGGTACACGAATGGCCAATAGGTCCATGGAGACCCCTGTACTCCACATGTTAGGGAAATGGAGATGTGATCCACACCACATTGAGTAAACCTGGTTTAGTAAAAGAAGTTGAAAAATGGGTTGGAGAGATGGCTCAGTGGTTAAGAGCATTGCCTGTTCTTCCAAAGGTCGGAAGTTCGATTCCTGTAAATCACATAATTGCTCTCAAAATGAGGTTTGGTGCCCTCTACTGGCAACATAAGGAAGAGGCATGAGAGATGGCTCAGTGGTTAAGATCATTGCCTGCTCTTCCAACCTCCTGAATTCAATTCCAGCCAACCACATAATGATTCACAACCATCTGCAATGAGGTCTTGTGCCCTCTTTTGGCTACAGTAAGAAAAACTGGAGAGATAGTTCAGTGGTTAAGAACATTGGCTGCCCTTCCACAGGTCAGAAGTTCGATTCCTGGCTACCAAATAATTGCTCTCAAAAGGAGCTTTGGCGACCTCTAATGGCACCACAAGGAAGAGGCAAGAGAGATGGCTCTGTGGTAAAAAGCATTGCCTGCTGAGTTTGATGAGACCACATACAGACATAGAGTCATGGCCAAGGGCCAGGGCCCGCGTTGTTGTGACTGAATGAGGAAAAAGCTTTTGTTAGGATGTTAAAGGCTCACAGCTCTGTCACCATGAGCCAGCGTGCTTCAGAGACAATACCAAGGAGAGTAAGGCAAGATGACTAGAAGAAGAAAATACAGGCATGTTCATGTTCCTGAAGAAGAACTCACATCCAAGACATCCAAAGAACGACAAACACCAGCAAAAGGTTTACCAATTTTAAGCCAGAGAAACAATTTATCTAGACCTCCTGTATGAGGTACACGAATGGCCAATAGGTCCACGGAGACCCCTGTACTCCACACGTTAGTGGAATGCAGATGTGATCCTCAAAACATATGGAGGAAACCTGGTTTAGGTAAAGAAGTTGAAAAACCTTTTGGAGAGATGGCTCAGTGGTTAAAAGGATTGCCTGCTCTTCCAAAGTTCAGAAGGTCAATTACTGGAAATCACATAGTTGCTCTCAAAATGAGGTTTTGTGCCCTCTACTGGCAACAGAGGGGAGAGGCAGGAGGGATGGCTCAGTGGTTAAGAGCATTGCCTGCTCTTCCAAAGTTCAGAAGTTCGATTCCTGGAAATCACATAATTGCTCTCAAAATGAGGTTTGGTGCCCTCTACTGGCAACAGAAGGAAGAGGCAGGAGAGATGGCTCAGTGGTTAAGAGCATTGCCTGCTGAGGTTGATGAGGCCAAGTGGACACATACAGCCAGGGCCCACGTTGTTGTCTCAGAATCAGGCAAAACATTTTGTTAGGATAATAAAGACTCACAGCTCTATCACCATTAGCCTGCATGTTTCAGGGACACCACCAAGCAGAATGAAAAAAGATGGTTAGAAGAAGAAAATACAGGCATGTTCATGTTCCTTAAGAAGAACTCACATCCAAGACATACAAAGGACTACAAACACCAGCAAAAGGTTTACCAATTGAAAGCCAGACAAACAATGTATCCAGACTTCATTTATGAGGTACACAAACGGCCAATATGTCCATGGAGTCCCCTGTACTCCACATGTTAGTGGAATGCAGATATGATCCACACACCACATTGAGTAAACCTGGTTTAGTTAAAGAAGTTGAAAAACGGGTTGGAGAGATGGCTCAGTGCTTAAGAACATTGCCTGCTCTTCCAACCTCCTGAACTGAATTCCAGGCAACCACATAATGGCTCACAACCATGTGCAATGAGGTCTTGTGCCCTCTTTTGGATACAGAAATAAGAGCTGGGGAGATAGCTCAGTGGTTAAGAGCTTTGCCTGCCCTTCCAATGGTCAGAAGTTCGATTCTTGGCAACCACATAATTGCTCTCAAAAGGGGGTTTGGTGCCCTCTACTGGCAACAGAAGGAAGATGCAAGAGAGATGGCTCAATGGTTAAGAGAATTGCCTGCTCTTCCAACCTCCTGAATTCAATTCCAGGCAACCACATAATGGGTCACAACCATCTGCAATGAGGTCTTGTGCCCTCTTTTGGCTACAGCAAGAAGAGCTGGAGAGATAGCTCAGTGGTTAAGAGCATTGGTTGCCCTTCCAAAGGTCAGAAGTTCGATTCCTGGGAACCACGTAATTGCTCTCAAAAGGAGCTTTGGTTCGCTCTATTGGCAACAGATTGAAGAGGCAGGAGATATGGCTCTGTGGTAAAGAGCTTTGCCTGCTGAGTTTGATGAGGCCAAGAACAGACATAGAGTCAGGGCACAGGGCCAGGGCCCACGTTGTTGTGACTGAATGAGGCAAAAGCTCTTGTTAGGAGGTTAAAGACTCACAGCTCTATCACCAGGAGCCAGCGTGCTTCAGAGACAACACCAAGGAGAGTAAGGCAAGATGGCTATAAGAAGAAAATATTGGCATGTTCATGTACCTGAAGAAGAACTCATATCCAAGCAATCAAAGGACTAGAAACACCAGCAAAATATTAACATATTTAAAGCTAGAGAAACAATTTATCTAGACTTAAACTATGAGGTACACGAATGGCCAATAGGTCCATGGAGACCCCTGTACTCCACATGTTAGGGAAATGGAGATGTGATCCACACCACATTGAGTAAACCTGGTTTAGTAAAGAAGTTGAAAAATGGGTTGGAGAGATGGCTCAGTGGTTAAGATCATTGCCTGTTCTTCCAAAGGTCAGAAGTTCGATTCCTGGAAATCACATAATTGCTCTCAAAATGAGGTTTGGTGCCCTCTACTGGCAACATAAGGAAGAGGCATGAGAGATGGCTCCGTGGTTAAGATCATTGCCTGCTCTTCCAACCTCCTGAATTCAATTCCAGCCAACCACATAATGATTCACAACCATCTGCAATGAGGTCTTGTGCCCTCTTTTGGCTACAGTAAGAAAAACTGGAGAGATAGTTCAGTGGTTAAGAACATTGGCTGCCCTTCCAAAGGTCAGAAGTTCGATTCCTGGCTACCAAATAATTGCTCTCAAAAGGAGGTTTGGCGACCTCTAGTGGCACCACAAGGAAGAGGCAAGAGAG